>NW_026606677.1:292500-315000 GCF_029890125.1 Rhinichthys klamathensis goyatoka
GTTGTTCTGTGTGGTTGCTTGGGTGTTGCTAGGTTGTTCTGTGTGGTTGCTGGGGTGTTGCTATGCAGTTGCTTGGGTGTCTTGATGTGCGGTTGCTAGGTTGTTCTGTGTGGTTGCTGGGGTGTTGCTATGCAGTTGCTTGGGTGTCTTGATGTGCGGTTGCTAGGGTGTTGCTAGGTTGTTCTGTGTGGTTGCTGGGGTGTTGCTAGATTGTTCTGTGTTGTTTCTATGCGTTTTCTTCCTGTCTGGTGTGAAATAGTCTCAGTGATCATCCGGTCTGTAGGTGTGACACTTGTTCCTCCTTCAATGTGCGTCTGTAGGATTCTCTCACCTGTTTTCTGGTCCAGCAGGTGAAATGCTGCGTCTGATTGAGTAAAGCAGCGTCACACACTCCTCAACAACACACATGATTTGAGCAATCATTCATTCCACTTGAACTGTCCTAAAAACACACACTGATTGTTAGTATGACAGCAGCGGAAGAGACAGAGTGAAAGTTCAGCCGCAGGTTTTCAAGGGTAAAGTTCACAGAGTGCAATGTGTAAAGCTACTTAAGAAGGAAAGGACAACGGGACTGAAGATAACCCGAGACACACACACTGATAGCTGATCTCCTCTTATCTTCTGTGCTTTGATGGGATCTGGCTGATTAACTGCGATCGGGTTCCTCCCAAGCCATACATCTATTTGTTCTTAAACTTTCTGAGCTTTCTGAGTATTAAATTATGTGTGCCGTCCCACGGCTAGAATCTGCTGAAAGTGTTTCTTGGCTCCATCTCTGTATTGACTTCTCTCTTGGCTGGACTTGCATCCTTTTCTTTTTCCTGGAATGGTCATCAGAGGGATGGACTTGGACAACAGTGATCCTCCTTCGGGATCTTCTTCAGCCCTTGTTAGTTGTGTGTGATGTATTGAAGCTGTCAGGCGTGTGATGTCTGGCGTTAGTGTGCGTCTGTAAATCTCGTCTGCACATGTACGTCTGCGGGATAAAGAGACGGAGCAAACGGTTTATTACAACCTCCATAAAACACGTCCTGTGGATGAATAATAGCAGTATGCATGAAAGCGCTTTGGCCAGAGTTTTCTTTTTACATTTTATACTAAATTTGAACGTTTGTGTGAGATTTCTGTCAACAGGGGCGATCAATCTGTTCACTAGTACTAGTGCTCCTATTTAACGATGTACTGAAACCTCTATAGCGCTATCAGTGCTAAAGTTGAGTGTATAATGAATGATTCCTCACATCGTGTGTTGCTGAGGAGAGTTTGCTGCTACTTTACTAAGTGATCAGATGCAACATTTTCACCTGTTCACACAGAACACCTTAGCAACACTATAGCCAAAGAGAACACCCTAGCAACAGCCTAGCCACACAGAACACCCCAGGAACACTCTAGCGACCACACAGAACACCTTAGCAACACCCTAGCAACTACACAGAACACCTTAGCAACACCCTATCAACTACACAGAACACCTTAGCAACACCATAGCCAAAGAGAACACCCTAGCAACAGCCTAGCCACACAGAACACCCCAGGAACACTCTAGCGACCACACAGAACACCTTGGCAATACCTTAGCAACCACACAAAACACCCTAGCAACACCCTAGCCACACAGAACTCCTCAGCAACACTCTAGCAACCACACAGAACACCTTAGCAACCACATAGAACACCCTAGCAACAACCTAGCCACACAGAACACCCCAGCAACACTCTAGCGGCCACACAGAACATGTTAGCAACCACACAAAACACCCTAGCAACACTCTTGCCACACAGAAAACCAGAGCAAAACTGTAGCGACCACACAGAACACCTTAGGAATACCTTAGGAACCACACAGAACACACTGGCAACACAGAACACCCCAGCAAAACTCTAGAGACCATACAGAACGCCTTAGCAACACCCTTCCAACTACAAAGAATACCTTAGCAACACCCTAGCCACACAGAACACCAAAGCAATATCCTTGCCACACAGCACACCCTAGCAACACTCTAGCAACCACACAGAACACCGTATTAACACCCTAGTAACACCCTAGCAACCACACACACAAAACACCCCAGTAACACAGAACATCCAAGAAACACTCTTGCAACTACATAGAACACACTAGCAACCACACAGAAAACCTTGGTAACACCCAAGCAAAAACACAAGACACCCTAGCAATCACACAGAACACCCCAGCAACACTCTAGAGATCACACAACACACCTTAGCAACACCCTAGAAACCACACAGAACACTCTAGCAACACAGAAATCCCCAGCAACACTCTAGCGACCACACAGAACAACTTAGCAACACCCTAGCAACCACACAGAACACTCTAGCAACACTCTAGCAACCACACAGAACACCTTAGCAACAACATAGAACACTCTAGCAACACAGAAAACCCCAGCAACACTCTAGCGACCACACAACACGCCTTAGCAATGCCCTAGCAACCACTCAACACACCTTAGCAACACCCTAGCAACCACACAGAACTCTGTAGCAATACAGAAAACCCCGGCAAGACTCTAGCGACCACACAGAACACCTTAGCAACACCCTAGCAATCACACAGAACACCCTTGCTTTATTTATCATATTATTTTAGTTTCACGTCCAGACCTACTTGAGTCTTATAAAGTCTGTAGCAGCGCAAATGATGCGGGTGGAGTCAGAGGTGATCTGTGATCCTGTCTGAAGAGGATTTAGCCTGTCCTAGAGGTCAGGGCTTGAGGTCTTACGGGGGACACTTTCCTCTGGACGCGAGTCTGAGGTCATCTTTCTCTGGGAAGCATTAAGCCCTCATCTATCCCGTTAGAGTGTCTGATTATACCACGTGAGAGGCGGGTTTAGACCCGGTCCGATACAGGAATAGAGCTGTAGGTGGAGTCCAGCGTGTGATTATGGGTAATCCCTTCTTAAATAACCCTGAGCAGTCAGCTAATGTCCTGTAGGACGTCTGAGAAAAGAGAACGAGGACAATACTGTTGGACACACACATACACACGCACACACACACACACACATCAGAGAGCATCAGCTTGAGGATGAATTTCGCAGCACAGTTTTTGGCAAACTTTGCGAACGACGGCTCGCAGCCACAAGAGACACGGAGAGGCTTTAATGACAGCGAGGAGTATGATCCCTTCTGGCAGAGGTGGGAAACCGTATGTAAATCTGAAACCCGTAGAGTGTGTCCGACACCTAATGCTTCCCAGTGTCCCATTGAATCTGAGAGATGTGAGGAATCGGATGTGGATAAATCTAGAAACCATGTAGCGACTCCCGTTCCTTTATCCAGTGATTCACATTCACCTCCCCGTAAAACTCCCGAACGTCGACCCGCTTCCGAAGCTCCCGGCTCTTCTCCTGTAGATCCAGCAGAAACACCCTCGTCCGCAGACTTCCCTCTATTCCCACATCTCGGAGAAAACCCCACTTTCCTATCGCTCTTCCAGGCATTAGTGTACATCTTCCTCAGACTCTTCCTCTCCTTCATCCTCCTCTTCCTACCACGGTAAACACCTGAATATGATCAAAAATGCTCTATAGACTACATGAGGCATACAAATCTGATACTCAACAAAAACACACATGCAAACTTTTCTGCTTCATTAAACTGCTCCAATTTAAACAATGAGATATTATTTCATATGTGAAATGTCAGCATTTTTTAGACTGTGCCTATTACTGCATGACAGTAGCCCCGTAAAGCCTGACATATTAAATAATATCTCATTGTTTGAATTGGAACAGTTTATTGAACCCCAAAAAAGTTTGCATGTGTGTTTTTGTTGAGTATCAGATTTGATAAATCAGACTTTTATGCCTCATATAGTGAAAATATGGAGAAAAAACTGCTCAGTTTTATTCATAGACTCAAACTGAGCAAAAATATGTTGCAGATGCTGATGTTTATATGGAAGCTTGAAAGATCTTTATAACAGTATATCAGACTACTTACATAAAATGCATATAAATATCAATATCTGCCAATAATATGCCTTAGTAAGATGATAGTTAAATGCTTAGTTTTATGATCTGTAGTTTTAAAACATTATACAATGCAATACAATGATGATTGACAGATGAACAAATAAACCGTCCTCAAAAGCCTGATGATCATATTTGATACTCATGATTTTTATAATAAATAATGTCTGGATAATCAAGTAAACCTGCATTAGTCCGGCTGAAATATTACTAACAATATCAAAGTTATTACGTTTACTTGATGAAAATCAGATTTGACAGCAGAAAGACACGTGAAGCTCGAGCTGAAGGAGGACGTTTGTACAGTTATACTAAAATACTTTTACTTGATAAAAGAGTGAAAACGATCAATCAGAGACAGAAGGACTGCAGGAGATTGAGGGGAAATATCATGTTGATCATTTAGAGGTGTTCTAGATGTGGGCTTTATAGGGTTAATCAGAGAGGTTTGGTCAGAGACTGTATTAGACACTGTGACGTAGGAATGAGGTGAAAGCTCAGCCGATATTAATAGCCTTCAGAAGCGGACACATGACCAGAGACACTGAAACTCTGACCACTAATGCCAGATTTACTCCGCAGAAGTGGAACAGAGGCGCTTCTGTTCGGTGTGGTCTTTATACAGACTGATCATACGTGCATTACACAGCAAGTCTAACCTTCATACTAGGGCTGAGGAGTGGCAGACCTTAATCTGGCTTCATGCAGTATTGTGTCTTTACACTGATCTGTGATCAGGCACAGAGAAGTGTTAATCAGGTGTGTGTGAAGGCATTTTACACCTCTGAATTAAGGCTCTTCTGTGCCGGCTCAAACTTATTAGCAACATTTATTTATGCAATTTTGATTGCATTCATGCACCTCTGAGCAGCATTCAACAGTTTGTGTAGATTCACCTTCAGATGCAGATTCTGCGGTGCTAATGTGTCTCCAGTGCTGTTGTCATCAAAGCATTCAGTTCATTTATTACGCTGGATTATACATATAATATCAAGAATATATAGTAATCCACTAGCGCTTGCACTGTGTTCTGCTTCACGCTGTTTTCTAAATGCTTACAAATCTTGTTACTTTGAGCGGAGAGTGACCTCGTCCACATCATCAGAAGCGGGACAATAGAATAAATAAAAAATAAGTGATTTTGGAAAATACAATTTGTCCATAATTAAAGTCAAAGGTCATCAGAACTGAGGACTATACCGTGCAAATTGTAAAAACCCAATTGTTCTTTGTTTGTTCACGGTGCATTAAATAATGTTACATACAACTTTTGATTTTAAAAATGTATTAGCAAATGTTTAGAAGAATTTTTAAAGTATTTTTTCATGTTAACCAATATAGTTAACTAATGTTAAGAAATGAAACCTTATTGTAAAGTGTTACTAATATATTTGATAATATGATAATAATGTCAAGAAACCAGAAATTAAAATAGCAAAAAACTAGAGGGAAGCATATCATATGTTTAATATATTATATTTAATTTAATTTGAAAAAACTGCATGATAAAGTGTGAATTTTTGTAATGTAATTTCTGGTTTCTTGGCATATATTATTATAATACTAATATTTTAAATAAACATTATATTTAATGTTTCATATATATATATATATCAAATATATTTACATTGTGTTGAGTTATTTGTCCTGGACATTAGGAGAAAAGTGCTGAGGAAGGTGACGTGTGGTTGATTAACCCCGTGTGTTCCTCCATCAGCGCAGAGCAGCGGCTCGGTTCCTCCAGGCCCGACAGCGGCCCGTGTGCTAAAGACGCTCGCCTCGCTAACGGCCGCGCGAGCCGCCGCTCAACCCTCATCTGCCCAGAGCGCCTGAAAGACTTCGGAGCCGAGGAATACCTCAACGGAGACGTGAAGGTGTTCGAGACCAGCGTCTCAGAGCCACCCGAGGTCCAGTTGATGTCGACACCGAAACCGCCCGCTAAGAAAAGCGTGGAGGGGAAATCGGCTCCTAAAGCAGTTCCGGAGCATCTGCGCTTCGAGGACGTCAGCGCCGCAGCATTCAGACTCCAGCAGTCCGGGATCCAGAAAACACCCTGCAGCGTACGGCAGTCTCCACACACACACACACACCCACAAACACCGCCAGAACACCATCAACAATCACACGGCTAAAAATCATCCTCTTCCTCAGTGTTCTTAAACCAAGATACATTTACTGGAGAAGCAAGAGGACTGCAGATATGAAGATATGAAGTCTTGTTTAGTGAGAAACAGTGAGTTTGTGCTTAAAACAAGAACAAATATCTCCCAATGATAGGTTTAGAAACCTAAAAATAATCTTGTTTTCCCTTTGAATGAAGTTTATTTTTCTGACTCCATTGGCAGATATTTGTTCTTGTTTTAAGCACAAACTCACTAAAGTTTGATAAATTTTTTCAGTAATTCTGCTTCTTCTCCAGTAAATGTGTCTTGATTTGAGAATGTTTAGATGTTTGTGCTGGAGAACGAGACAGAAACACTGAGGAAGAAGTGTAAGAAGACTCAAACATCTGCGTCTGATCAAACTGGAGAGCAGCAGATGCAGATTTCGAGTTTGCAGGAATGAACACGTACAGTCGTGACCCTGCTGTGTGTGTAGACACGATTCCTCTGCCTCAGACAGTTCGGTTTTATGGCCTCTTAAAAATGAGAGGCATTCGCTAGAATTACAAACAACACTCTAAAATAGGCAAGAGCTCGTCAAAGTCCGATCCAGGCCATAAACGTGTGTGTTCTTCCCTCAGTACTCCAGACTGTCCAAACAGTACGGGATGGAGATCTACCTGAAGAAAGAGCTTCTCCATTACACTGGGTCCGTGAAGGAGAGAGGAGTGCTGTGCCTGCTGTCCTCGCTCAAACAGGTCTCGAGATTACCTTTAACATCGGATATAATACCCAGACAGCAACAGTGTCGGCCCACATCCGGTGTGTGTTCAATCCACATGTTCCAGGTGTGGGCCGGGTCTGGGCCGACACTATGGGCCGTATTTTAAGGATGTAAGCGCATGGTCTAAAGTCCACTTATGGCAAGTCCGAATCCACTTTTGCTAGTTGACCGACGGGAAAAATGGTCGGCGCTCCCGGCGCTGGTCTAAAAGGGTCGTCGCTATTCTCTTAATGAGTAATGGGTGTGATTTGGGCATAACGTGCAATAAACCAATCAGAGTCTCATCTCTTATTCCCTTTAAAAGCCAGTTGCGCTCGCCTCATGGCGGATTCGCTATTTACACGGCGGAATTTGATAGCGGAAAAACTGAACGCTTCTCTAGCGAGGAAACGGATTTGCTCGTGCACGAGGTTAAAGCTGTGTGTGTGTGTGTGAGGTTAAAGTGCAAGCAGACCATCTGCGGGACAAGCAGGATTACACCATATCCTTATTTTAATTCTTTTATTAATAATATTTGGCATGTTTGTGTGCTGCTGCGTGTCTGCGTGTGCACGGCTCATAGAGCTCATATTACAAACACATTCTTTAAATAACAAAAAAAATACTGCGCCATTGACTTGTTTTTTTTTAGTGTGTGTGAATATTTCAGCGCCAACAATGCGCCTGAACACACACTTCGTTCTCAGACCAGCAGCCCATGGGCCACAAACACATGTGGCGCAGGACGTAAAAATGAAAACTGCGTCGGGCTGAAACTAGCGAAACACACTCGCGTCGCGGCTGCCGTATGATAGGGCACTATGTTGCTGTCTGGGTGTTTCATTTTTGTACTATCATCAGATGAAATGTCATATGTTGCGGTACGGTACCGTGTGCAGGACCAGCAGAGGAAGGGTGTGATCGTGGCCACGGACTGTAACTTCTCCATGGCAGTGGCGCATCACGCAGCGGAGCTGAGGATTCCCGTGCTCGTCATCATGCCGGCGTACAGTTCTCCTCCACGCCTGCGCATGTACCGAGACTACGGCGCCATGGTCATCTCGTACGGCAGCACGGCTCGAGACTCCAGCAACCACGCCAGACACCTGGCCAAGGAGAACGGATACCTGTGTCTAGAGGAGTGAGTCTGACGTAAAAACCCTTTCCAGACAGCAACATAGTGTCGGCCCAGATCCGGTACGCGTTGAATCCACATGTTCCAGATGTGAGCCGGATCTGGACCGACACTATGTTGCTGTCTGGGTTCATTTAGTGTTCCAGGTCAAAAAATGCTTGTAAATCTCTCATTTTGCTATATTATCAGCAAATATTGGATTCAATCTTTTTGTCAACTTAGCACAGGTTTTGTATTTCTTTTTGGATCTGATTGATCTGAGCTCATTCGCCTCAGTTTATTTGAGCTTGAGCTCAGATCATCGAGGCTTACGATCAATCAGATCCAAAAAGAAACACAAAACCTGTGGTTACAGAATGAAAACAAGAAGATTGAATCCAATATTTGGTAATAAGAAAGTATTACAAGAGATTATGACCCAGACAGCAACGTAGTGTCGGTCCAGACAGCAACACTATGTTGCTGTCTGGGTGTGATCTCACAATATAACACGTGACGCAAATTAAACTCTGCTGATTTCTGCTGTTATAGTGTGTCCAGACTTTTGACCGGTCATTTCACTCACCTTTATTGAAGAACGAACAAACAAAGTCATATTTTACAGTTCTTATCTATCCTGTCTGTGGCCTCGTCTGAGGTTTTTAGGATTAACCCTTCAGAGAGTAGATATGAACTACATGATAAATGATAGACACAGACACAAAGATCCTCTTGAGTGAGTCAAAGGTCTGGACACCCAGAGAGAAACATAGTTTTGGCCCAGATCCGGCCCACATACGATACGCGCTGAATCCACGTTCCAGATCTGGGCCGCACACTATGTTGCTGTCTGGGATAGTAAAGTGTCCATCAGGTATGACGTGTGTATCAGCACAGGTGTGACGTGTGTATCAGCACAGGTGTGACGTGTGTATCAGCACAGGTGTGACGTGTGTATCAGCACAGGTGTGACGTGTGTATCAGCACAGGTGTGGCGTGTGTATCAGCACAGGTGTGAGGTGTGTATCAGCACAGGTGTGGTGTGTGTATCAGCACAGGTGTGGTGTGTGTATCAGCACAGGTGTGACGTGTGTATCAGCACAGGTGTGGTGTGTGTATCAGCACAGGTGTGACGTGTGTATCAGCACAGGTGTGGCGTGTGTATCAGCACAGGTGTGATGTGTGTATCAGCACAGGTGTGACGTGTGTATCAGCACAGGTGTGGTGTGTGTATCAGCACAGGTGTGGTGTGTGTATCAGCACAGGTGTGGCGTGTGTATCACCACAGGTGTGACGTGTGTATCAGCACAGGTGTGGCGTGTGTATCAGCACAGGTGTGGCGTGTGTATCAGCACAGGTGTGGCGTGTGTATCACCACAGGTGTGACGTGTGTATCAGCACAGGTGTGACGTGTGTATCAGCACAGGTGTGGCGTGTGTATCAGCACAGGTGTGGCGTGTGTATCAGCACAGGTGTGACGTGTGTATCAGCACAGGTGTGACGTGTGTATCAGCACAGGTGTGACGTGTGTATCAGCACAGGTGTGACGTGTGTATCAGCACAGGTGTGGCGTGTGTATCAGCACAGGTGTGATGTGTGTATCAGCACAGGTGTGACGTGTGTATCAGCACAGGTGTGGCGTGTGTATCAGCACAGGTGTGACGTGTGTATCACCACAGGTGTGGTGTGTGTATCAGCACAGGTGTGGCGTGTGTATCAGCACAGGTGTGGTGTGTGTATCACCACAGGTGTGACGTGTGTATCAGCACAGGTGTGGCGTGTGTATCAGCACAGGTGTGGCGTGTGTATCACCACAGGTGTGACGTGTGTATCAGCACAGGTGTGGCGTGTGTATCAGCACAGGTGTGACGTGTGTATATGCACAGGTGTGGTGTGTGTATCAGCACAGGTGTGGCGTGTGTATCACCACAGGTGTGACGTGTGTATCAGCACAGGTGTGACGTGTGTATCAGCACAGGTGTGGCGTGTGTATCAGCACAGGTGTGACGTGTGTATCAGCACAGGTGTGACGTGTGTATCAGCACAGGTGTGACGTGTGTATCAGCACAGGTGTGGCGTGTGTATCAGCACAGGTGTGACGTGTGTATCAGCACAGGTGTGACGTGTGTATCACCACAGGTGTGGTGTGTGTATCACCACAGGTGTGACGTGTGTATCAGCACAGGTGTGGCGTGTGTATCAGCACAGGTGTGACGTGTGTATCAGCACAGGTGTGACGTGTGTATCAGCACAGGTGTGACGTGTGTATCAGCACAGGTGTGGTGTGTGTATCAGCACAGGTGTGAGGTGTGTATCAGCACAGGTGTGACGTGTGTATCAGCACAGGTGTGACGTGTGTATCAGCACAGGTGTGGCGTGTGTATCAGCACAGGTGTGATGTGTGTATCAGCACAGGTGTAACGTGTGTATCAGCACAGGTGTGACGTGTGTATCAGCACAGGTGTGACGGGTGTATCAGCACAGGTGTGGTGTGTGTATCAGCACAGGTGTGAGGTGTGTATCAGCACAGGTGTGACGTGTGTATCAGCACAGGTGTGACGTGTGTATCAGCACAGGTGTGGCGTGTGTATCAGCACAGGTGTGATGTGTGTATCAGCACAGGTGTGACGTGTGTATCAGCACAGGTGTGGTGTGTGTATCAGCACAGGTGTGACGGGTGTATCAGCACAGGTGTGGTGTGTGTATCAGCACAGGTGTGACGTGTGTATCAGCACAGGTGTGACGCGTGTATCAGCACAGGTGTGGTGTGTGTATCAGCACAGGTGTGACGTGTGTATCAGCACAGGTGTGATGTGTGTATCAGCACAGGTGTGGTGTGTGTATCAGCACAGGTGTGATGTGTGTATCAGCACAGGTGTGATGTGTGTATCAGCACAGGTGTGATGTGTGTATCCCCACAGGTGTGATGTGTCTATCACCACAGGTGTGATGTGTGTATCAGCACAGGTGTGGTGTGTGTATCAGCACAGGTGTGATGTGTGTATCAGCACAGGTGTGACGTGTGTATCAGCACAGGTGTGATGTGTGTATCAGCACAGGTTTGATGTGTGTATCAGCACAGGTGTGGTGTGTGTATCAGCACAGGTGTGACGTGTGTATATGCACAGGTGTGGTGTGTATCAGCACAGGTGTGGAGTGTGTATCAGCACAGGTGTGGTGTGTGTATCAGCACAGGTGTGACGTGTGTATATGCACAGGTGTGGCGTGTGTATCAGCACAGGTGTGGCGTGTGTATCAGCACAGGTGTGGTGTGTGTATCAGCACAGGTGTGGTGTGTGTATCAGCACAGGTGTGGTGTGTGTATCAGCACAGGTGTGACGTGTGTATCAGCACAGGTGTGGCGTGTGTATCAGCACAGGTGTGGCGTGTGTATCAGCACAGGTGTGATGTGTGTATCAGCACAGGTTTGATGTGTGTATCAGCACAGGTGTGGTGTGTGTATCAGCACAGGTGTGACATGTGTATATGCACAGGTGTGGTGTGTGTATCAGCACAGGTGTGACGTGTGTATATGCACAGGTGTGGCGTGTTTATCAGCACAGGTGTGGCGTGTGTATCAGCACAGGTGTGGCGTGTGTATCAGCACAGATATGACGTGTGTATCAGCACAGGTGTGGCGTGTGTATCAGCACAGGTGTGGCGTGTGTATCAGCACAGGTGTGGCGTGTGTATCAGCACAGGTGTGGCGTGTGTATCAGCACAGGTGTGGTGTGTGTATCAGCACAGATATGACGTGTGTATCAGCACAGGTGTGACGTGTGTATCAGCACAGGTGTGACATGTGTATATGCACAGGTGTGGCGTGTGTATCAGCACAGGTGTGGCGTGTGTATCAGCACAGATATGACGTGTGTATCAGCACAGGTGTGACATGTGTATATGCACAGGTGTGGTGTGTGTATCAGCACAGGTGTGGCGTGTGTATCAGCACAGGTGTGGTGTGTGTATCAGCACAGGTGTGGTGTGTGTATCAGCACAGGTGTGGCGTGTGTATCAGCACAGGTGTGGTGTGTGTATCAGCACAGGTGTGGTGTGTGTATCAGCACAGGTGTGGTGTGTGTATCAGCACAGGTGTGGCGTGTGTATCAGCACAGGTGTGGCGTGTGTATCAGCACAGGTGTGATCATCTCACCCACAGGGACGAGAGCGCGGTGTATCTGGCAGGTCTGGGCACCGTGGGTCTTGAGATCTACGAGCAGATGCCCGCGCTGGACGCCGTGATCGTGCCCACCGGTGGAAGCTGTGCCCTCCTGGCCGGAGCCGCACTCGCCATCAAACACCTGAACCCTCGCATCGCTGTCATCGTGAGTCTCATCTGACGAAAACACTGCCTTCAGCTCCAGTTTCACTGCACTGGGTTAAAGCTGAAATTAACTCACGCACACACTGCAAAAAATGCTTTTTTACTTAGTATTTTTGTCTTGTTTCCAGTCCAAATATCAAACATTTCTTAAATCAACTCACTTAATTTTGATTTATTCCCCCGGAAAACAGGACATGATATCTTATGTCATTTCACTCATCTAGTAAATGCTTCTTGATTTAAGAATTTTTAGATATTTGGACTGGAAACAACACAGAAATACTAAGTAAAAAAGCATGTTTTGTTTCAGCTCCAGTCTCTGATGAAAACACGGCCTCAGCTCCTGTTTCGCGATGCACTAGGTTAAAGGGTTAGTTCACCCAAAAATTTTAATTCTGTCATTAATAACTCTCCCTCATGTCGTTCCAAACCCGTAAGACCTTCGGAACACAAATTAAGATATTTTTGATGAAATCCGATGGCTCAGAGGCGGCTCCATTTATATGGAGCTATTAATGTGTCTTTATTACATGTGAGAAAATAAATGATCTGAGAGAAAGAAAAAAGTTTGAGAGAAAAAGTTATCACACTGATAGCAAAAAAGCATTTCATGAGAGAAAAAAGAATATTTGAGAGAAAAAGTTTTCATATCAATAGCAAAAAATTATATTTGAGACTAAAAAAAGTTTTGAGAGAAAGTATTTTCTCATAGAACATAAAAAATATAAATTTGAAATTTTTTAAATTATTTCTGAGAAAAAAAATCTCTCTCAAAATACTTTGAAAAAAAATCTTAAATATATATTTTTTTCTATCAGTGTGAAATAATTTTCTCTCTAAAAAAAGTGTTTCTCTCAAACCGCTTTTCTTTGCATGCAATTTTTTGCTCTCGTGTCAGGATTTTACTTTCGCTTTGAAAATTGTGTCATGGGCGGGACCACGTTCTTTTTTTCCTATTGGAACGTTCCTATTGGCCAGTCGGGTGAGCATCGTCTTGTCTTGGGAGTCGAACTGAATCATTACACCAAAGAATTTTTGGGTGAACGAACCCTTCAAAGCTGAAACTAACTCATGCATGAAGAGCATCATCATCCTGATCTGTGAACGCGTTTAATTTTTGGTCATTACGTTATGCTTTTGTAATTTTATTAGTTAAAAAAAAAAAAATTTGCTGTTTAAGTTTATTATTTTTTAGCGCTGGGCAACGATTAATTGCATCCTAAATAAAAGTTTGTGTTTACATAATATATGTGCGTGTAGTAGTGTGTATAATTATTTTGTATATATAAATACACACACATGCATGCATATATTTAAGAACAATTTGTCATTTATATATAAAAATTATATTTTATAATATAAATTATACATATATACATGCAAATATTTCTTAAATATATACATGCATGTGTGTGTATATATAGAAAATAATTATACACACTACACACACATATATTATGTAAACACAAACTTTTATTTTGGATGCGATTAATCGTTGCCCAGCACTATTATTTTTAATTATTTTAGTTTAGATTTTAAACTGCACGATTATGATCTTGAAAGTGAAGTTACGCTATTAAGTTACGCTTCTCCTCTATTGTTCCGTATATCCGAGTGAAACGCTTCAGGAACAAGAACACATGTGGGCGGGGCTTGACTGTGTCTGTGAGGAATTGATTGGATGGTTGTGGTTTGCTATTGGCTGATCTCGTGTGAGTGACAGGTTATAGCCCCGCCCACATCATCAGAGAAGAGAAGAGATGCTGCAAGAGGAACTGATTCTGATTCAACATTATTAACACAATAATGATTAGCACTGCAATATTCCATAAAAAACAAAGAGTTGTCAATTCCCAGACAGCAACACAGTGTCGGCCGCATCTGGGCCGTGTTGAATCCGCGTGTTCCAGATGTGGGCCGTATCTGGGCCGTGTTGAATCCTCATGTTCCAGATGTGGGCCGTATCTGGGCCGTGTTGAATCCTCATGTTCCAGATGTGGGCCGGATCTGGGCCGTGTTGAATCCGCGTGTTCCAGATGTGGGCCGGATCTGGGCCGTGTTGAATCCTCTTGTTCCAGATGTGGGCCGGATCTGGGCCGTGTTGAATCCTCATGTTCCAGATGTGGGCCGGATCTGGGCCGTGTTGAATCCGCGTGTTCCAGATGTGGGCCGGATCTGGGCCGTGTTGAATCCTCATGTTCCAGATGTGGGCCGGATCTGGGCCGTGTTGAATCCGCGTGTTCCAGATGTGGGCCGGATCTGGGCCGTGTTGAATCCGCGTGTTCCAGATGTGGGCCGGATCTGGGCCGTGTTGAATCCTCTTGTTCC
Organism: Rhinichthys klamathensis goyatoka; assembly: GCF_029890125.1. Classification (NCBI taxonomy): domain Eukaryota; kingdom Metazoa; phylum Chordata; class Actinopteri; order Cypriniformes; family Leuciscidae; genus Rhinichthys; species Rhinichthys klamathensis. Next base: position 307,140 of record NW_026606677.1, read on the forward strand.
AGATGTGGGCCGGATCTGGGCCGTGTTGAATCCTCGTGTTCCAGATGTGGGCCGGATCTGGGCCGTGTTGAATCCGCGTGTTCCAGATGTGGGCCGGATCTGGGCCGTGTTGAATCCGCATGTTCCAGATGTGGGCCGGATCTGGGCCGTGTTGAATCCGCGTGTTCCAGATGTGGGCCGGATCTGGGCCGTGTTGAATCCGCGTGTTCCAGATGTGGGCCGGATCTGGGCCGTGTTGAATCCTCTTGTTCCAGATGTGGGCCGGATCTGGGCCGTGTTGAATCCGCATGTTCCAGATGTGGGCCGTATCTGGGCCGTGTTGAATCTGCGTGTTCCAGATGTGGGCCGGATCTGGGCCGTGTTAAATCCGGGTGTTCCAGATGTGGGCCGGATCTGGGCCGTGTTGAATCCGCATGTTCCAGATGTGGGCCGTATCTGGGCCGTGTTGAATCCTCATGTTCCAGATGTGGGCCGGATCTGGGCCGTGTTGAATCCGCATGTTCCAGATGTGGGCCGGATCTGGGCCGTGTTGAATCCGCGTGTTCCAGATGTGGACCGGATCTGGGCCGTGTTGAATCCGCGTGTTCCAGATGTGGGCCGGATCTGGGCTGTGTTGAATCTGCGTGTTCCAGATGTGGGCCGGATCTGGGCCGTGTTGAATCCGCATGTTCCAGATGTGGGCCGGATCTGGGCCGTGTTGAATCCGCATGTTCCAGACGTGGGCCGGATCTGGGCTGTGTTGAATCCGCGTGTTCCAGATGTGGGCCGGATCTGGGCCGTGTTGAATCCGCGTGTTCCAGATGTGGGCCGGATCTGGGCCGTGTTGAATCTGCGTGTTCCAGATGTGGGCCGGATCTGGGCCGTGTTGAATCCGCGTGTTCCAGATGTGGGCCGGATCTGGGCCGTGTTGAATCCGCGTGTTCCAGATGTGGGCCGGATCTGGGCCGTGTTGAATCCGCGTGTTCCAGATGTGGGCCGTATCTGGGCCGTGTTGAATCCGCGTGTTCCAGATGTGGGCCGGATCTGGGCCGTGTCGAATCCGCGTGTTCCAGATGTGGGCCGGATCTGGGCCGTGTTGAATCCGCGTGTTCCAGATGTGGGCCGTATCTGGGCCGTGTTGAATCCGCGTGTTCCAGATGTGGGCCGTATCTGGGCCGTGTTGAATCCGCGTGTTCCAGATGTGGGCCGTATCTGGGCCGTGTTGAATCCGCATGTTCCAGATGTGGGCCGTATCTGGGCCGTGTTGAATCCGCGTGTTCCAGATGTGGGCCGTATCTGGGCCGTGTTGAATCCGCGTGTTCCAGATGTGGGCCGTATCTGGGCCGTGTTGAATCCGCATGTTCCAGATGTGGGCCGGATCTGGGCCGTGTTGAATCCTCATGTTCCAGATGTGGGCCGGATCTGGGCCGTGTTGAATCCGCGTGTTTCAGATGTGGGCCGGATCTGGGCCGTCTTGAATCCTCATGTTCCAGATGTGGGCCGGATCTGGGCCGTGTTGAATCCGCGTGTTCCAGATGTGGGCCGTATCTGGGCCGTGTTGAATCCGCGTGTTCCAGATGTGGGCCGTATCTGGGCCGTGTTGAATCCGCGTGTTCCAGATGTGGGCCGTATCTGGGCCGTGTTGAATCCGCATGTTCCAGATGTGGGCCGTATCTGGGCCGTGTTGAATCCGCGTGTTCCAGATGTGGGCCGTATCTGGGCCGTGTTGAATCCGCGTGTTCCAGATGTGGGCCGTATCTGGGCCGTGTTGAATCCGCATGTTCCAGATGTGGGCCGGATCTGGGCCGTGTTGAATCCTCATGTTCCAGATGTGGGCCGGATCTGGGCCGTGTTGAATCCGCGTGTTTCAGATGTGGGCCGGATCTGGGCCGTGTTGAATCCGCGTGTTCCAGATGTGGGCCGTATCTGGGCCGTGTTGAATCCGCGTGTTCCAGATGTGGGCCGGATCTGGGCCGTGTTGAATCCGCGTGTTCCAGATGTGGGCCGACACTATCTTGCTGTCTAGGTTTTGAATATAATGGTGAGTTTCTCGTGGATCTTGTGTTTGTAACAGGGTGTTGAACCCGAGGAGTTTCCACTTCTTCTGCAGTCGCTCAAAACTGATTCCCCCATCAAAGATCTCTACTGCAACCCCAACAAGAAGCTCTACAGAGGTAAAGTCTCTCTCACACACACGCTTCTGCTTTCGTCTGAGTCTGTTCTGATCGCTCGCTGCTCACACAGATTTGGTGGATCACTCTCTGGGAACACACACCTTCCAGCTGGCCAAGAAACTGGTGGATAAAGTCATTTCTGTCAGGTGTGTTGAAGCTCGTTAGCTGAACATGCGTACGCCACTTCCCACACACATGTTCTGATTTATAAAAACTTGTTTCTGTTTGAATTAAGATTATTTTTACCCCATTGGCAGATAATCTTGCTTTTTTTAAGCAACAACATTTTGATTAATTCCCCTGGAAAATAAGACATAAAATCTAGTAAATGCATCTTGATTTAAGAATTTTTAGATATTTGGATAGTAAGAAAAGCATTTTTGCAGTGCATTAAAAATATAAAGCAGTTAACCCAACGCACGCTTCTCTGCGCAGGGAGTCGGACGCGCTGGTGGCCATGCTGAGGTTCCAGGAGTTCGAGCGCGCCACCGTCGACACCGAAGGAGCCTTGGGTCTGGCCGCCATCTTAGCGGGACACCTGCCAGAACTCAAGGGCAAAAGGTGTAAAAGCCCCTCACTCACTTCATTAGCATCATTAGCTTCATTAGCATCATTAGCATCATTAGCTTCATTAGCATCATTAGCTTCATTAGCATCATTAGCTTCATTAGCATCATTAGCTTCATTAGCATCCTAACCGGGTCACTCGTGGTGAAAAGCAGAAGCCAGGTAGCGGAGCGCTTCATCAGCTGGTGGACTGAACTTAAGAGATCTATTGAACAGAATCTCCTTCAGAAAACAAACACGAGCTGCACTTGATCGACACGTTATATTAATGCAATTATCATCCGTCTATGCTTATATTACTAGAATACACTGTTTATGTGAATTACTATTGATAAATTAAATGGTAGCTCTTTAACAACAAGGTCTAATTTTTTAACTAATTTAATGCATTTACTGGAGAGGCAAGATCGTCTTGTTTACTGAAATATCAGCCAATGGAGTCAGAAAAAGAATCCTGATTTGCCTTTGAGTTAAGAGTATTTTTCTGACTCCATTGGCTGATATTTCACTTAATTTTGATGCAGTGTTCATAAAACAAGACTTAATATCTTCAGTCATTTTGCTTCTTCTCCAGTAAATGACTCTGAGAGATTAACATGCAAAACCCCTGATAAAGCTTCAAGGGGAAGTAGTTTAACTGTGGAGTTCTGTGTGTGTGTGTGTGTGTGTAGGGTGGCGGTGGTGGTGAGCAGTGCAAACATGGAGCTGGACCTGGTTCTGCAGTGTGTGGAGCGAGCGCTGGTTCTGGACGACAGAGTCTTTCGCTTCGCGGTTCAGCTGACGGACTGGCCAGGAGACATGACCAAACTACTGGACCTGCTGACCCGAGAGGACGTGCGGTGAGCACACACACACACACACACACACACACACACACACACACACACACACACACACACACACACACACACACACACACAGACACACACATGACCAAACTACTGGACCTGCTGACCCGAGAGGACGTGCGGTGAGCACACACACACACACACACACACACACATGACCAAACTACTGGACCTGCTGACCCGAGAGGACGTGCGGTGAGCACACACACACACACACACACACACACACACATGACCAAACTACTGGACCTGCTGTCCCGAGAGGACGTGCGGTGATCACACACACACACACACACACACACACATGACCAAACTACTGGACCTGCTGACCCGAGAGGACGTGCGTTGAGCACACACACACACACACACACACACACACACGACCAAACTACTGGACCTGCTGTCCCGAGAGGACGTGCGGTGATCACACACACACACACACACACACACACACACACATGACCAAACTACTGGACCTGCTGACTCGAGAGGACGTGCGGTGAGCACACACACACACACACACACACACACACACATGACCAAACTACTGGACCTGCTGACCCGAGAGGACGTGCGGTGAGCACACACACACACACACACACACACACACACACACACACGACCAAACTACTGGACCTGCTGACCCGAGAGGACGTGCGGTGAGCACACACACACACACACACACACACACACACACACACACACACACACATGACCAAACTACTGGACCTGCTGACCCGAGAGGACGTGCGGTGAGCACACACACACACACACACGACCAAACTACTGGACCTGCTGACCCGAGAGGACGTGCGGTGAGCACACACACACACACACACACACACACACACACACACACACATGACCAAACTACTGGACCTGCTGACCCGAGAGGACGTGCGGTGAGCACACACACACACACACACACACACACACACACACACACACGACCAAACTACTGGACCTGCTGACCCGAGAGGACGTGCGGTGAGCACACACACAAACACACACACACACACACACACACGACCAAACTACTGGACCTGCTGACCCGAGAGGACGTGCGGTGAGCACACACACACACACACACACACACACACATGACCAAACTACTGGACCTGCTGACCCGAGAGGACGTGCGGTGAGCACACACACACACACACACACACACGACCAAACTACTGGACCTGCTGACCCGAGAGGACGTGCGGTGAGCACACACACACACACACACACACACACACACACACGACCAAACTACTGGACCTGCTGACCCGAGAGGACGTGCGGTGAGCACACACACACACACACACACACACACACACACACATGACCAAACTACTGGACCTGCTGACCCGAGAGGACGTGCGGTGAGCACACACACACACACACACGACCAAACTACTGGACCTGCTGACCCGAGAGGACGTGCGGTGAGCACACACACACACACACACACACACACACACACACATGACCAAACTACTGGACCTGCTGACCCGAGAGGACGTGCGGTGAGCACACACACACACACACACACACACACACACACACACACACACACGACCAAACTACTGGACCTGCTGACCCGAGAGGACGTGCGGTGAGCACACACACAAACACACACACACACACACACACACGACCAAACTACTGGACCTGCTGACCCGAGAGGACGTGCGGTGAGCACACACACACACACACCCACACACACACATGACCAAACTACTGGACCTGCTGACCCGAGAGGACGTGCGGTGAGCACACACACACACACACACACACACGACCAAACTACTGGACCTGCTGACCCGAGAGGACGTGCGGTGAGCACACACACACACACACACACACACACATGACCAAACTACTGGACTTGCTGACCCGAGAGGACGTGCGGTGAGCACACACACACACACACACACACACACACACACGACCAAACTACTGGACCTGCTGACCCGAGAGGACGTGCGGTGAGCACACACACACACACACACACACACACATGACCAAACTACTGGACCTGCTGACCCGAGAGGACGTGCGGTGAGCACACACACACACACACACACACACATGACCAAACTACTGGACCTGCTGACCCGAGAGGACGTGCGGTGAGCACACACACACACACACACACACACACACACATGACCAAACTACTGGACCTGCTGACCCGAGAGGACGTGCGGTGAGCACACACACACACACACACACACACACACACACACACACACACACACACACACACACACACACACACACACACACACACACACACATGACCAAACTACTGGACCTGCTGACCCGAGAGGACGTGCGGTGAGCACACACACACACACACACACACACACACACGACCAAACTACTGGACCTGCTGACCCGAGAGGACGTGCGGTGAGCACACACACACACACACACACACACACACACATGACCAAACTACTGGACCTGCTGACCCGAGAGGACGTGCGGTGAACACACACACACACACACACACACACACACATGACCAAACTACTGGACCTGCTGACCCGAGAGGACGTGCGGTGAGCACACACACACACACACACACACACACACACATGACCAAACTACTGGACCTGCTGACCCGAGAGGACGTGCGGTGAGCACACACACACACACACATGACCAAACTACTGGACCTGCTGACCCGAGAGGACGTGCGGTGAGCACACACACACACACACACACACACACACACATGACCAAACTACTGGACCTGCTGACCCGAGAGGACGTGCGGTGAGCACACACACACACACACACACACACACACACACACATGACCAAACTACTGGACCTGCTGACCCGAGAGGACGTGCGTTGAGCACACACACACACACACACACACACACACACACACATGACCAAACTACTGGACCTGCTGACCCGAGAGGACGTGCGTTGAGCACACACACACACACACACACACACACACACACACACACACACACACATGACCAAACTACTGGACCTGCTGACCCGAGAGGACGTGCGGTGAGCACACACACACACACACACACACATGACCAAACTACTGGACCTGCTGACCCGAGAGGACGTGCGGTGAGCACACACACACACACACACACACACACACACACATGACCAAACTACTGGACCTGCTGACCCGAGAGGACGTGCGGTGAGCACACACACACACACACACACACACACACACACACACACACACACATGACCAAACTACTGGACCTGCTGACCCGAGAGGACGTGCGGTGAGCACACACACACACACACACACACACACACACACACACACACACACACACACACACACACACATGGCCAAACTACTGGACCTGCTGACCCGAGAGGACGTGCGGTGAGCACACACACACACACACACACACACACACACACATGACCAAACTACTGGACCTGCTGACCCGAGAGGACGTGCGGTGAGCACACACACACACACACACACACACACACACACACACACACACACACACACATGACCAAACTACTGGACCTGCTGACCCGAGAGGACGTGCGGTGAGCACACACACACACACACACACACACACACACACACACACACACACACACACACACACACACACATGACCAAACTACTGGACCTGCTGACCCGAGAGGACGTGCGGTGAGCACACACACACACACACACACACACACACACGACCAAACTACTGGACCTGCTGACCCGAGAGGACGTGCGGTGAGCACACACACACACACACACACACACACACACTCACACATCTCTCTCTCTCTCAGGTTGCTGGATGTTTGCCACAGACGCTACAGTGATAAAGCTGAGCTCTTCAAAGCACAGGTCAGAGGTCATTCATTTACACTCTCTGACACTCGTACGACGGCGGAACACTTTACATGTCTTTCACATCTAGAGTCTGAGAGTCCCAAACGCCCGCGCCAGCCGAGCCCCGAGAGCCACAGTTTACATGTTCATGTTCCTCTGATCACTGTTAATGCTCACATGACATGAGGAAAAACATGACATACCTGAACAAACATTTTATTGAGTTAATTTAACAAAAATAAAACATTTTAAATAAAAAAACACTAAAAATATTTTGAAAAATAACAAATAATTCATTTGAATTTGAATTTTTTTAAAAATCTGACCCCATTGGCAGACAATTGTTCTTGTTTTAAGCATAAACTCACTTCATTATTCATAAAAAAACATAATGTTTTGCAGTGTTTTATTTTAAATTATTAATTTCACTTATATTTTTTAATTTTACATTTTTCTTT
>NW_026606677.1:320000-327500 GCF_029890125.1 Rhinichthys klamathensis goyatoka
TCCGGCCCACACCTGGAAACACACACACACTCCGGATCCTGCCCAGATCCGGAACATGTGCAGTGAGCAGTGAACACACACACACACACACACTCCGGATGTGGCCGACTCCGTGTCGCTGTCTGGATAGGGTTCATAACGTTTCCATGATCACTGGATTTCATGGCTATAAACTGCAGGTTCATGTAAACACACGTGTGTTGTGATGTTTATTGCACTGACGGCTGAGACCAGTGCATGCTGGGAGATGAAGAGCAGTGCATGCTGGGAAAGGGCTGTGCTGTCGCTCACTGGCGCTTGGATCGGCCGTCGGGTTTGTATTTGAGCAGAAGACCGAGAGACGCGAATCCAAAGAAGAAGGTCTGAGCAAACCACAGCAGACGAGTGGACGAGCTGTCGATGCCTTTATCACTGCACACACACACACACACACACACACACACACACACACACACACACACACACACAATGTCAATCTTCATTTATGTACACAGATTCTTGTCATGTAAAGGTAATGTAGTAACTCTGGTATTATCACAGTCAGTGTGAAGATGATCTGCACTGCCACCCTGTGGCGGAACACATGAACTGTCACACACACACACACACATCTCACCTGCAAACCTTCAGCGCAAACAGGGCCTCGAGTGTATGGATGATCCATGTCAGATACCATCTGAAACACACACACACACACACACACACACATCATCAGACTCTGACATTTATTGTTTTATTGTTCAGTTGCAGAGTTTTTCATATGAACATAATGTATTTTTCATGAAAACATTATTTAACCCTCTGGTGCTCTTCACATGTATTTTTTTATTTAAATTAAATTAATGTATTATATTTTAGTTCGATAATATATAAAATAAAAAAAAATTGTATTTTTAGGGGATTTTATGGTACTAAATTATATTTACGCTGTATTATTTTTGAGCATAGACCTGAAAATTAAATGTCCAGCTCAAACTGGAGATCCTGAACGCTTTAGAGCGACAGACTGAAGTTTGGTCTCTTCTCAAACACGACACTCGGCAGATTATTGCTGAAGTGGAAAAAGTTTTAAAAAGTTAAAAAACATTTTTTTTACATTTATTGTTATGAAAAATGCACAAAAATACTATTTTCAATTTTTATATGAAATATACACTACCGTTCAAAAGTTTGGGGTCAGTGAGAATTTTATTTTTATTTTTTGGAGGAAAGAAATCAATACTTTTATTTATCAAGGACAGTAAAGACATTTATAATGTTACAAAAGATTCTATTTCAAACAAATGCTGTTCTTTTGAACTTCCTATTCATCAAAGAATAAAAAAAAAATAAAAAAAACTGTACAACTGACAGACCAAAAACTGTTTCAACACTGATAATAATCATAAATGTTTCTTGATCATCAGATCCTCATATTAGAGTGATTTGTGAAGGATCATTTGACACTGAAGACACTGACACTGGTGATGCTGAAACTCAGCTTTGATCACAGGAATAAATTACACTTTACTATATATTCACATAGAAAACAGCTGATTTACACTGGAATAATATTTAATACTATAACTGATTTTTGTTGTATTTTTAATCAAATAAGCGCAGCCATGGTTAGCAGAAGAGAATTCTTTTAAAAGTATTTAAAATCGTACCGACCCCAAACTTTTGAACGGTAGTGTATATTTTCCAAAAACACGTTTTACTCTAAAACTGTGAGAAAATCAAAGCCATAAATCTAAACAAGCTGAGTCTAATCTCTCAGTAAATGAGCGTTCAGTGTGTGTGTGTGTGTGTGTGTGTGTGTGTGTGTGTGTGTGTGTGTGTGTTCGGCTGCAGTTCCACACGCTTCCACTAGAGGAAACGAATGGGTTACCTAACGTAACCTCGGTTCTCTCTAGATGAGGGAACGAGTATTGCGTAAGCTAGCTTACGCTGCGGGAAAGATTAATCTTTTCTGAGAAATTGAAGCCAAAAATTATCCTATAATTTTGTATCCATTGTCAACGCAGTTCAGCTGCAGCAGAGCATGAGCAGGCTAGCTAGCAGCTCATTGGCTCGCTCACAGGGAACTGCTTAAGCCTATGAGGAGACACGAATGAACTCTCGGCCAATGAGAGTCTGACCTGCTCTCATTGCGTCAGAGCCCGCCGAAACGGGCGTGGCCAGAGAGTATAAATTCGCCTCTCAGGCTGCAAACTCTGGTTTTCATAGAATGAAGCGAGAACGCTAGTAGCACAAGCACGGCCAGGAACGCAATACTCGTTCCCTCATCTAGAGAGAACCGAGGTTACGTTAGGTAACCGATTCGTTCTCTTACGAGAGGTTCTCTCGTATTGGCTAAGCTAGCTTACGCTGCGGGAACACCTGGTCAACGCCGTGCGTGCTAAGCATCCACTATGAGTCCCAGGGGGGACCCCGGGGTAGAGGTCTTCTCGGGTCCTAAAAACTGTACCCGACCCGAATCGACCCGAATCACTACTTACCCGAACCCGACGTGCATAAATTTTTTTTTTTAAAGAAAAACCCGACCCGAGACAGACCCGATAAAATTAGACCCGAGTCCGACCCGACCTGACGGCATTTCCTTTAGAACCCGACTGGACCCGAACGTAAACGGCATTTACATTGTGCACAGCCTGCAGCTCTGCGTTTCTCAAAAATGCACTTAACATAGACGCGCAAGTGTAAGCGTGCTGAAGTGCTAAAATGTCAATCACACATCACTGTAACCCATTACGTCCTATAAAATTTGGCATAATGTTATTTACCGGTCCATACGAGGATTAGAACCACCATTCGTTTTCCCTGACATTTTTCGCAATTTCTGTTATCGCCTCCATGGTTTTCTGACAGTGTCGCGTATTTTTAAAATTGATTGACAGGCCTGGCTAAACGACAATTCAAATACTTGCATTTAGTCAAACATCCATCCACATGATGGCGCACTAGTTCTTCTTGGCAAAGGGAGGGGTTGGTTTATGTGGAGCGAGCAACTGAGTAAATAAATGCGGAGGCAACCGTGCTAATGCTTATAGCCCATTTGCACGTAGAAGCGCGGATTCGCTCTCTCACTTAGAAAAAGTGAGAGAACGGTGTCATAGAGTTGTTTTAAATACTGCAATTTTCTTAAATGCCCAACATAGTTTAAAATAATTCGGGTCTTCTCGGGTCCATTTGGAAAAGGCATATTTATTTTAAATTACCCGAGACCCGAGGCCACTAATACCGAACCCGACCCGTGTCCGAGACACTCGTCGGAGTTTTGGACCCGAACCCGTTCGGGTCTCGGGTCGGACCTCGGGTTTTCGGATCCAAGTGGACCCGTGAAGACCTCTACCCCGGGGAACCCTTATGAGTGAAAATAAAATATGTACATGTGACAAAGGCCAGCGGAGCGGGCCGGGGATTGTGAAGTACATAAGCACATGATAAGGAGGGACAGAACGAGACCGGTCTGCGTGAATAACTCCCTATAGTGCAGCTCAACCAGAAGAGCTGTAACATACTAGACTGCTAGTAGTTTAGCCTGCAAGGCGGGAACTTCCAGATTGTAAAATCTGATAAAGGTGGAGCCCATCCCGCTGCCACACAAATATCATGAATGGAAATTCCGCTGGACCAAGCCCACGATGAGGCCATGCCTCTAGTGGAATGGGCCCTGATGCCCAGAGGGCATGGCAGGTCTTTTGACGCGTATGCGGCTGCAATGGCATCAACTATCCATCTGGACAGAGTCTGTTTCGAGGCGGCCAACCCTTTGGTGCGCCCACCGAACGAAACAAAAAGCTGCTCAGCTCGTCTGACCGGAGCAGTGCGAGTAAAGTATAATCTCAGGGCCCTGACCGGACACAGGAGATTAGAGTCAGATTCGCTATCGGATGCAGGCAGAGCCGATAGGGAAATAACTTGTGCCCTGAACGGGGTACCAATCGCTTTTGGGACATAACCATGTCTAGGTTTGAGAACGACTAAGGAGTCATTGGGCCCAAACTCCAGACAGGAAGCGCTGCTGGACAGCGCGTGAAGGTCCCCCACACGCTTCACTGACACGAGCGCGAGCAGAAAGATGGTTTTGAGCGAAAGGTATTTGAGATCCACGGTGTTTAACGGTTCGAATGGGGGGCTTTCATAGCTTCGAGAACTATGGAAAGGTCCCAAATCGGCACCGACGGGGGGCGTGAGGGGTTCATCCTTCTAGCTCCCCTGAGGAAGCGGATGACTAAGCCATCTTTGCCCAGTGACTGGCTGCGCCGGGGTTCAACGAACGCTGCGACGGCTGCCACATACACCTTGAGAGTGGACGGGGACCTGCCCTTGTCCAACATCTCTTGGAGAAAAACTAGCAAGGAAGGAACCTCGCATGACCGTGGGTCCACGTTTCTGTCGGTGCACCACTTAGAGAACACAGACCATTTAGACGCATAGAGCCTTCTAGTAGAAGCCGCTCTAGCCTGCATGATCGTGTTTAACACTCCTTCTGGCAAAGCAACGGGTAGTCGTTGATCACCCACACATGAAGCGCCCAGCGCTCTGGGTGGGGATGCCAGATCGTGCCGCGAGCTTGGGAGAGGAGATCTGTTCTGACTGGAATGGGCCACGGGGCTGTCGGTGACAGCTGAGTGAGCTCCGGAAACCAAGTCTGACCTTCCCAACGCGGGGCTATAAGGAGCACCGAGTGGCGTGTTTCCCTGATTCTCTGAAGCACCTGCGGTAGCAGAGAAACCGGAGGGAATGCATAAAGCGGGCGGCTGGGCCAGGTCTGGGCTAGCGCGTCCTCGCGTTTTGAGAAAAATATTGGGCAGTGGGTGTTTTCTTCTGAGGCGAAGAGGTCCACCTCTGCTCTGCCGAATATTCGCCACAGCTTTTGGACTGTAAGAGTGTGCAGGGACCATTCGCCAGGGGGAATGGGGTTCCTGGACAGACTGTCTGGACCGTCGTTCAGATGGCCCGGCACGTGCGTCGCTCTGAGCGAGAGCAGGTGACACTGGGACCAAACTAGAATGCGTTCTGTCAGCCGGAAGAGATTTCTGGATCTGACTCCGCCCTGACGGTTTAGATAGGAGACCACAGCCATATTGTCCGAACGGATCAGCACATGGTGACCGTGAATGCGCGGCAGAAAGCGCGTGAGCGCGTTCTCGACCGCCAGCATCTCCAAACAGTTTATGTGGAGGAGACTCTCCTGAGCTGACCAGGGGCCGAAGGCCGGTGAGCCCTCGCAGACCGCACCCCAACCCATGTTGGATGCGTCTGTCGAAATGACTTTTCGGCGAGAAAAGGTCCCCATGGAAACGCCCCGCTGAAACCATTCTGTCATGGTCCATGGCTGCAGAGCTGTGATACAGGTCTGCGTTACCTTTATCAGCTGGCGGCCCGTGGTCCACGCGCGGTGAGACACACGGCTCTTCAACCAGAACTGAAGCGGGCGCATGCGCAGTAACCCCAGCTGGAGCACTGCGGAGGCTGAGGCCATGTAACCCAGCGCCTTCTGAAAAGTTTTCAGAGGTGTGAGTCTGTTCATCTGAAAAGATGCGGCGAGACGCTGCACACGGCGCGCGCGCTGTGTAGACAGACGAGCCGTCATTGAGACCGAGTCTAGCTCTATACCCAAGAAGGAGATAGTCTGACTGGGTTGAAGTGCGCTCTTTGTCCAGTTGACAGAGAGGCCCAAACTTTTCAGATGGTCGAGGAGAACTGTACGATGAGACAGTAGCTCCCTCTGTGATTGTGCCAAAATCAGCCAGTCGTCCAAATAGTTCAGTATTCGCAGCCCCTGACTCCGCAGGGGGGCGAGCGCCGCATCCATGCACTTCGTAAACGTGCGGGGTGCTAGGGATAGGCCGAACGGGAGGACGGTGTATTGATAAACCTGGCCTTCGAAGGCGAAACGTAAGAATGGCCTGTGAAGGGGATTTATCTGAATCTGAAAGTAAGCATCTTTCAGATCTAGTGAAATGAACCAGTCCCCCTGGCGCACATGCGCGAGGAGTTTTCTGACAGTGAGCATTTTGAACGGTCTCTTCATGAGAACTTTGTTCAGAAATCTGAGGTCTAAGATTGGTCTGAGGCCGCCGTCTTTCTTTGGAACCAGAAAATAACGGCCGTAAAACCCCGACTCGCTCATAGATAGAGGGACTCTCTCTATAGCCCTTTTGCACAATAGTTTTGCTATCTCTGAACGGAGCAGAGTCACTGCTTCTGGGTTCACAATAGTTTCTAGCCGCGCTCGGAAACGTGGAGGGCGGCGGTGAAACTGTAAGCGATAGCCTAGCCTTATTGTGTTTAGCACCCACTGGGAAATTCCCGGAATAGCTTCCCACGCTTTGAAGCGTAACGCTAAGGGGTGAATGGCTACATGGTCCCCGTTGCTGCACACAGCGGGCCGCGCGGGCGCGCTCATCGTGTTTATGACAGCGGGACTTACACTCAGAGATGAGTTTAAGGGCCGTGTAACAGAGTGAGCAGAGGTGGGACGCGCACACGGGCTCGTGGGCGCGCTTATGTACTCTGAAACTCGAGCGGGTTGGAACCGCTTTATGAGAGTGGGCTCTGTGACACACACGGGAACTGAAATGCTTTTGTGTATGAGTGAACACAGTGTTGTGGGCACATTTTCTACACGTGAGGCTTTTATGCTCTTTTTGAGATTTCTCTGGGTCGCCATGATAACGGCGTTTGTGCTCATGCAAGCTGGAAAGGGAACCGGCTTGGTAATGGCGGGGTACACTGCTGTAGTAGCCGCGTGAGCGGGGACTAACAGAGGGCGAAACTTTGACGGCGGTCCGGCCTCGGCGGGAGAGCGCCGTCTTTTTCTCAGCTGTGCTAGGCAGACTTTGAGTGATCAGGTTTCAGCGTGATCCTGGACCGAGGCCCGCGGGGAGGCGGCGGTCTGTGGCGGCTGTCAGAGCGAGAACGAGGGCGGCCGCCCTGGCGTCGCTGAGAAGTCTGACTGTGCTGAGCTGGGCGCTGGGGTGGGGCTCGTGCAGGTCACGAGCTGGTCACGTGAGCGGCCTGCAGAGGAGCTAGCGCGACGAGGCAGAAAAAGATTCATGGCCTGGGAGGCTTTCTGCACGGAGAAACGGTCAACGATACCCGTGACAGCAGATCCGAAGAGGCCGGACGGAGAGAGCGGGGCGTTGAGAAAAGCGGCGCGCTCGGAATCTCCCATGTCGGCGAGCGTGAGCCACAAATGTCTTTCAGACACGCAAATGGCGGCCATACATTTCCCCAGGGCTTGAGCAGCAGACTTTGTAGCGCGAAGGGCAATGTCCGTGGCGCTCCTCAAATCCGCGACTGAGGGGGGATTTTTTCCGCTCTCGTCCCACTCACGCAGTAAATCACCCTGTAGAATCTGGAGGACGGTCATGGAGTGAAGTGCAGAGGCTGCGTGGCCGTCGGCTGAGTAAGCGAGCGCGTGGAAGCTCGAAGTCGCTCTGCAGGCTTTAGAAGGAAGCACAGGTGATGAGCGCCATCTCGTGGAGGGCGGGCACAGATGTGCGGCGA
>NW_026606677.1:332500-335000 GCF_029890125.1 Rhinichthys klamathensis goyatoka
TACAAGATGTTCAATGGATGAATAATTCATTAAAGTTTCAACTTACCGTGAAAAACCCCAAAGAAACCGCCACGATCACGATCCAGAACACACTGGATCTCCTGAAATATGAGGAGCTGTCACTTTTGGCCATGATGAAGATGAAGATGATCAGTCAATAACTACTGACTAAACCACTGGAAACTGCACTAGTGTCTGCTAGCAGCCGTCAGTCACAGCACAGGAAATGACGCAATACACACGTCACAGAATAAAAGTCCCGCATTCAGAAGATATACGTTTATGTTCTGCAATAATACAAATTAAAATGTCACTGGAAAATATTCTTAAAAATACATTTAGAAGATCCGAGTAGCCAACTGTGACATAATCTAATGTAAATGTAACAAAAACTACCACAGTACGATAATATCTGCACGAAAATAGAGGTAATGATCTAAACAACACTACATATAATATTAGAATGAAATAAGTATTTCATGTCCTAGTTTGAGTGCGGTGATTTTTTTTTACCACAGTAAATTATAAATTCACAGTGAACTTCATCATAAAAAAGGGGAAAAGGCGTGACAAGATCCATTTATTATTACAAAAAGGTCTGTACATTTACTGTGTCAGAAAAAAACTTAAATCACACAATAATCCAAGTCTTACAACAAAATAATCAGTGTTACTCTCACACAATCTCTCAAATACTCTAAAACTAACTTCAAAAACATTTCAAACACTCGCGCAGTGATCAGCTCTGTGACGTCAGCATTACGTGCCATTCAGGTAAAATTAGAAGAAGAAAAAATAGAGAAAAAAGACTTGAAAAACAAAAGGACACATCATTCAACTGTCCTAAAATAATGGCGTTCCTGATATCTTGTGAACTAAAGATCTGAATCGAGACGTGCGACTTCAGAAACTGAAGAACGAGATTAAAACACTCAAGAGTTGCATTTAAGAGCAACATATTAAGGCTCACGAATCTGAAGTAAACAGCAGGACGATTTCAAGAGACACGTGATTGGAAACAGATTCTAGTTTGAATGAAAAATCAACTCGTTTGTTGAGTATAATGAGAAAGTGATTCACAATATACTCTATATATAACAGCAATCCGAGCGTTTGATTGACAGGCAGTGACGTCACACAGTTCAGGCTTCAGGATGAGTAAAAGAAAGGAGGAAGAAAAGAAAGGAGGAGGAAAAACTCTTTCGCTCTCTTTTAATTGTATTTCTAGAGGCGATTTGGCACAATCATGTTAAAAAAGAGAGAAAAAGAGTTAACACTGTATAAATCAATATAATATATTTATATTACATTAATTTACATGGAGAGTCAAATATTTGATATCATAAGCCAAACGGTTACAATGTATACAAAATATCTATAAAAAACTCCATGCCATGGCACAAACAGGCTAAACAAATCTCAAATATTAAAAAACAGGCTATGTACAATTCCAAATGTTTCGTCTTGTTTTCACAAAGGCCAAATGAGTTTTACCCAGCATCCCTCTCTCTCACACACACACACACACAAACACAGAAGCCAGTGTTTTTCAGATGTGAAGAGCTGCGCTGATCGCAACAGTGAAATCACACGCAACACACACACACACACACACACACACACACACACACACTAGAGCTGCTGTAAAGCCAAAACAATCTCTGTTCCATTAATTTCCTATTATCACTGTAAAGCTGCTTTAAAACAATCTATATTGTTAAAAGCGCTAAATAAATGTGAAGGTGACTTGACACACACACCCACTCTCTCTCACACACACACACACTTGAATAATTTAATTAAACACACACACACAATTGAATAATTAGAATATAAATTAAACTATGATCAATGAAAATATAGCCATTTGCTTCAGCAAGTTATTCTACAGTTATGAATGTATGTGTGTGTGTGTGTGTGTGTGTGTTGACATATGAAGAGATGAGGTGATCTTGTGCTCAGCCATATAATGATATTTCATGAGATGAACTGAAGACTCTGTGATCTTTCCCATCATATGAGCATTCATGCGATAAACAGAGATCTAGAGATTTAGTGTGTGATTTACACTAGTGGTGTGTATGCAGTTTAGCGACTCCAACACGGGAGTGTGTGAAGAACTGTGTTTAAGGCTGTCGGAGGAAACTAACTGGAGTTGATCTGCAGACCGACTCGCTTTATCTGAAATAAAACCAGACGTCAAAACATTGGGACCCTGAGAGTGATTTTACGAAAGAAGCAACAACAACTTCACACTTACACACATATACACACACACACACTAACCCGACCCATAAATCTACCCATCACACACACACATCTGGCTTCATCTCATACATTGTGCTGCGGAGGGACTGATCGTCCTGTAGAATCACACACACACACACACACACACACACACACACACACACACACACACACACACACACACACACACACACACACACACACACACACACACACACACACACACACACACACACACACACACACCAGTGAC
>NW_026606677.1:342500-350000 GCF_029890125.1 Rhinichthys klamathensis goyatoka
TGTGTGTGTGATGGGCAGGTTTAGGGATAGGGGCAGTGTGTGTGTGTGTGTGTGTGTGATGGGCAGGTTTAAGGATAGGGGCAGTGTGTGAGTGTGTGTGTGTGTGTGTGTGTGTGTGTGTGTGTGTGTGTGTGTGTGTGTGTGTGTGTGTGTGTGTGTGTGTGTGTGTGATGGGCAGGTTTAAGGATAGGGGCAGTGTGTGAGTGTGTGTGAGTGTGTGTGTGTGTGTGTGTGTGTGTGTGTGTGTGTGTGTGATGGGCAGGTTTAGGGATAGGGGCAGTGTGTGAGTGTGTGTGTGTGTGTGTGTGTGATGGGCAGGTTTAAGGATAGGGGCAGTGTGTGAGTGTGTGTGTGTGTGTGTGTGTGTGTGTGTGATGGGCAGGTTTAGGGATAGGGGCAGTGTAGGGGGATAGAATATACAGTTTGTCCAGTATAAAAGTCATTACGCCTATGGAATGTCCTCATATATCACAAAAACACAGCTGTGTGTGTGCGTGAGAGTGTGTGTGTATGTGTGCGTGAGAGTGTGTGTGTGTGTGTTAGAGGTCTGCTACCCGACCCGAGCCCGACGGGTCCCGAAAAATGTGCGGGTTTCGGGTTAATGTTTAGTGAACAGCCTCGGGTTCGGAACGGGTTCGGGTTTAACTAAGAAAAACTAAATAGGCTATATATAGTTTGCGTGCCGTGTGCTTTCCCTGCTTGCTGTGTTGTGGTGACCGGAGAGAGAGAGAGAGAGAGAGAGAGTATACGTGCGCAGATGTGCAATATGTGCATACACTCAGTCAGACAGGCTCTCTCTCTCAGATATAATGATAATGATATATATATATATATATATATATATATATATATATATTTTTTTTTTTATTATTTGTTTTATTTTATCATATCATTTATTTCACAAAACTGTTTTGCGCATGTGCTACCGCTCTCGCGCGCTATTTCAGTCACAATACAGACAGCAGACGTGAAAAAATGGTATTTGCTGTGAGAAACAGAATGGACCTCGGGTTCGGCTTCAGTTTAAAGCCCGTGCAGACCTCTAGTGTGTGTGTGTGTGTGTGCGTGAGAGAGTGTGTGTGTGTGTGTGTGCGTGAGTGTGTGTGTGTGTGCGTGAGAGTGTGTGTGAGGCCGGTGCACAGCTGTGTCAGGGTGATCTACAGCAGCAGGTGTGTAAGGTGCAGATTGAGTCGCTTCTGCTGTGACTGCAACAGCTGCGACAGGAAACACACACACACACACACACACACACACACACACACACACACACACACACTCGCAGGGAAACAGTCGAGGTGTGAGCGGCGGCTCAACCGCATGAGCCAGAAATATCTGAGCCGGAGGAACCAATCAAACGCACTCCATCGCCTCTGAACACACAGTCTCCGGCTCGACGGAAGCGGCTGAGGGTTACAGACGCTCACACACACACACTCCTGACGCTCACACACACACACTCCTGACGCTCACACACACACACTCCTGACGCTCACACACACACACTCCTGACGCTCACACACTCCTGACGCTCACACACACACACTCCTGACGCTCACACACACACACTCCTGACGCTCACACACACACACTCCTGACGCTCACACACACACACTCCTGACGCTCACACACACTCCTGCTCACACACACACACACACTCCTGACGCTCACACACACACACACACTCCTGACGCTCACACACACACACTCCTGACGCTCACACACACACACTCCTGACGCTCACACACACTCCTGCTCACACACACACACACACTCCTGACGCTCACACACACACACTCCTGACGCTCACACACACACACTCCTGACGCTCACACACACACACTCCTGACGCTCACACACACACACTCCTGACGCTCACACACAATCCTGCTCACACACACACACACACTCCTGACGCTCACACACACACACTCCTGACGCTCACACACACTCCTGCTCACACACACACACACACTCCTGACGCTCACACACACTCCTGACGCTCACACACACACACTCCTGACGCTCACACACACTCCTGACGCTCACACACACTCCTGCTCACACACACACACACTCCTGACGCTCACACACACTCCTGACGCTCACACACACACACTCCTGACGCTCACACACACTCCTGACGCTCACACACACTCCTGCACACACACACACACACTCCTGACGCTCACACACACTCCTGACGCTCACACACACACACTCCTGACGCTCACACACACTCCTGACGCTCACACAAACTCCTGCTCACACACACACACACTCCTGACGCTCACACACACTCCTGACGCTCACACACACACACACTCCTGACGCTCACACACACTCCTGACGCTCACACACGCTCCTGACGCTCACACACACTCCTGACGCTCACACACACTCCTGACGCTCACACACACTCCTGACGCTCACACACACACACTCCTGACGCTCACACACACTCCTGACGCTCACACACACACACTCCTGACGCTCACACACGCTCCTGACGCTCACACACGCTCCTGACGCTCACACACGCTCCTGACGCTCACACACACTCCTGACGCTCACACACGCTCCTGACGCTCACACACACACACTCCTGACGCTCACACACACTCCTGACGCTCACACACGCTCCTGACGCTCACACACACACACTCCTGACGCTCACACACACTCCTGACGCTCACACACACACACTCCTGACGCTCACACACACTCCTGACGCTCACACACACTCCTGACGCTCACACACACTCCTGACGCTCACACACGCTCCTGACGCTCACACACACTCCTGACGCTCACACACACTCCTGACGCTCACACACACTCCTGACGCTCACACACACTCCTGACGCTCACACACACTCCTGACGCTCACACACACTCCTGACGCTCGCACACACTCCTGACGCTCACACACACTCCTGACGCTCACACACGCTCCTGACGCTCACACACGCTCCTGACGCTCACACACACACACTCCTGACGCTCACACACACTCCTGACGCTCACACACACTCCTGACGCTCACACACGCTCCTGACGCTCACACACGCTCCTGACGCTCACACACGCTCCTGACGCTCACACACGCTCCTGACGCTCCTCCAGATGATCATGTGACCGAACGCCTCTGAATATTCGTTAGTGATTACAGGCTTTTGAACATTTATGCAAATGATTCTCCACAATCAAAGCCACTAGAGAGGGATCTGTATTACAGCTGAGGTGAATGAACACTTCAAACACGCCAACTCAACACACTCACACACACACACACACACACACACACACACACACACACACACACACACAGGCAAACACTCTCACACACACACACTCTCTCTCTCTACATTTGTTCTTGTTCCTGAAGCGTTTCACTCAGATATACGGCACAATAGAGGAGAAAAGAGCGTAACTTTCCTTTCATGCCGACATTAATGTGAGATGAGCAGTGACCTCTGACCCTGATATACATATACACACACACACACACACACACACACCTGACATGAAGGTGAATCCGCTGGGAAGCTGCATGACTCCTCCGGAGGCTCCCGAACTCTTCAGCACGGATCCGTTGGCGTTCCCGGGAGCCAGATAGTTGGTGATGGGGAAAGATGAGCCGCTGCTGGAGGAGCCGGTGCTGCCCGGCACACTGGCCACGGTGAAGGCCGGCTTCAGAGAATCCTGCGGGATCGTCAGGAGACACCGTTAACACTGGAGCGGGAAGAGCTGGAGTCACATGACACTGGTTCACTAGCTCATCTTTCTGACGTGTGTTCTTGTTATTATCACTTCATTTTAATACATGTTTCTTCTCCAGTAAATGTGTGACTGATGAATGACGTCATGCGTGTGACTGATGAATGACGTCGTGCGTGTGACTGATGAATGACGTCGTGCGTGTGACTGATGAATGATGTCGTGTGTGTGACTGATGAATGATGTCGTGTGTGTGACTGATGAATGACGTCGTGCGTGTGACTGATGAATGATGTCGTGCGTGTGACTGATGAATGATGTCGTGCGTGTGACTGATGAATGATGTCGTGCGTGTGACTGATGAATGATGTCGTGTGTGTGACTGATGAATGACGTCGTGCGTGTGACTGATGAATGACGTCGTGCGTGTGACTGATGAATGATGTCGTGCGTGTGACTGATGAATGATGTCGTGCGTGTGACTGATGAATGACGTCGTGCGTGTGACTGATGAATGACGTCGTGCGTGTGACTGATGAATGATGTCGTGCGTGTGACTGATGAATGATGTCGTGCGTGTGACTGATGAATGATGTCGTGCGTGTGACTGATGAATGATGTCGTGCGTGTGACTGATGAATGATGTCGTGCGTGTGACTGATGAATGATGTCGTGCGTGTGACTGATGAATGATGTCGTGCGTGTGACTGATGAATGACGTCGTGCGTGTGACTGATGAATGACGTCGTGCGTGTGACTGATGAATGACGTCGTGCGTGTGACTGATGAATGACGTCGTGCGTGTGACTGATGAATGATGTCGTGCGTGTGACTGATGAATGATGTCGTGCGTGTGACTGATGAATGATGTCGTGCGTGTGACTGATGAATGATGTCATGCGTGTGACTGATGAATGATGTCGTGCGTGTGACTGATGAATGACGTCGTGCGTGTGACTGATGAATGATGTCGTGCGTGTGACTGATGAATGATGTCGTGCGTGTGACTGATGAATGACGTCGTGCGTGTGACTGATGAATGATGTCGTGTGTGTGACTGATGAATGATGTCGTGCGTGTGACTGATGAATGACGTCGTGCGTGTGACTGATGAATGACGTCGTGCGTGTGACTGATGAATGACGTCGTGCGTGTGACTGATGAATGATGTCGTGCGTGTGACTGATGAATGATGTCGTGCGTGTGACTGATGAATGATGTCGTGCGTGTGACTGATGAATGATGTCATGCGTGTGACTGATGAATGATGTCGTGCGTGTGACTGATGAATGATGTCGTGCGTGTGACTGATGAATGATGTCGTGCGTGTGACTGATGAATGATGTCGTGCGTGTGACTGATGAATGATGTCATGCGTGTGACTGATGAATGATGTCGTGCGTGTGACTGATGAATGATGTCGTGCGTGTGACTGATGAATGACGTCGTGCGTGTGACTGATGAATGATGTCGTGCGTGTGACTGATGAATGATGTCGTGCGTGTGACTGATGAATGATGTCATGCGTGTGACTGATGAATGATGTCGTGCGTGTGACTGATGAATGATGTCGTGCGTGTGACTGATGAATGACGTCGTGCGTGTGACTGATGAATGACGTCGTGCGTGTGACTGATGAATGATGTCGTGCGTGTGACTGATGAATGATGTCGTGCGTGTGACTGATGAATGACGTCGTGCGTGTGACTGATGAATGATGTCGTGCGTGTGACTGATGAATGATGTCGTGCGTGTGACTGATGAATGACGTCGTGCGTGTGACTGATGAATGATGTCGTGCGTGTGACTGATGAATGATGTCGTGCGTGTGACTGATGAATGATGTCGTGCGTGTGACTGATGAATGATGTCGTGCGTGTGACTGATGAATGATGTCGTGCGTGTGACTGATGAATGATGTCGTGCGTGTGACTGATGAATGATGTCGTGCGTGTGACTGATGAATGATGTCGTGCGTGTGACTGATGAATGATGTCGTGCGTGTGACTGATGAATGATGTCGTGCGTGTGACTGATGAATGACGTCGTGCGTGTGACTGATGAATGATGTCGTGTGTGTGACTGATGAATGATGTCGTGCGTGTGACTGATGAATGATGTCGTGCGTGTGACTGATGAATGATGTCGTGCGTGTGACTGATGAATGATGTCGTGCGTGTGACTGATGAATGATGTCGTGCGTGTGACTGATGAATGATGTCGTGCGTGTGACTGATGAATGATGTCGTGCGTGTGACTGATGAATGATGTCGTGCGTGTGACTGATGAATGATGTCATGCGTGTGACTGATGAATGATGTCGTGCGTGTGACTGATGAATGATGTCGTGCGTGTGACTGATGAATGATGTCATGCGTGTGACTGATGAATGATGTCGTGCGTGTGACTGATGAATGATGTCGTGCGTGTGACTGATGAATGATGTCGTGCGTGTGACTGATGAATGATGTCGTGCGTGTGACTGATGAATGATGTCGTGCGTGTGACTGATGAATGATGTCGTGCGTGTGACTGATGAATGATGTCGTGCGTGTGACTGATGAATGATGTCGTGCGTGTGACTGATGAATGATGTCGTGCGTGTGACTGATGAATGATGTCATGCGTGTGACTGATGAATGATGTCGTGCGTGTGACTGATGAATGATGTCGTGCGTGTGACTGATGAATGATGTCGTGTGTGTGACTGATGAATGATGTCGTGTGTGTGACTGATGAATGATGTCGTGCGTGTGACTGATGAATGATGTCGTGCGTGTGACTGATGAATGATGTCGTGCGTGTGACTGATGAATGATGTCGTGTGTGTGACTGATGAATGATGTCGTGCGTGTGACTGATGAATGATGTCGTGCGTGTGACTGATGAATGATGTCGTGCGTGTGACTGATGAATGATGTCGTGCGTGTGACTGATGAATGATGTCGTGCGTGTGACTGATGAATGATGTCGTGCGTGTGACTGATGAATGATGTCGTGCGTGTGACTGATGAATGATGTCGTGCGTGTGACTGATGAATGATGTCGTGCGTGTGACTGATGAATGATGTCGTGCGTGTGACTGATGAATGATGTCGTGCGTGTGACTGATGAATGATGTCGTGCGTGTGACTGATGAATGATGTCATGCGTGTGACTATCACTGATCCATTAATCGAACTTTCACAGTGCAGTTCTGCCTTGACATGTTCTCATTTGGTTACATTCTGTTATGGAATATTTGTTTTTATTGATTGTATATTTTGAGTTTTATTCACATCATTATGCAGGTACAATGCAAGTTTATATTTTGCTTCCTAAAATGTATTTACACAATTGAAAATGGAAAATAGTGCCCTGTTGAAGTTTTGCTACATTGTCTTTATTGTTTTATTTATTTGTATTTATTCTTTAAGGAGATGCACTGAATTTTGGTGAATAAGAGGACCTGTTTTATTGTGATGCACATATTTGTACATTAGCAGGAATGCAGCACAATATGGATGTGAAAGCTGTTGTAATTAGCCTATATGACACAATAACATTTGTTTTGGTTAAAATCAACAAATAATCGTGATCTCAATATTGATCAAAATAATCGTGATTATCATTTTGGCCATAATAGTGTAGCCCTAATATCAGGCCTGTGTGAACAAACAATGTATTTAACTAATGTTCATATAAAAAAATAATAAATACTGTAGATGATGATTGAATTACATGACACAAACTAATGGAAGCGCACGGTTCAGAGTTTATTGTGTATAACATTAACAGCGCTGA
>NW_026606677.1:372500-420000 GCF_029890125.1 Rhinichthys klamathensis goyatoka
ACTCACTCACACACTCTCTCTCACACACACGCTCACTCACACACTCACACACACACACACTCTCTCTCTCTCTCTCACACACACACATTGAGCGCTTTCTGTTGACAGTGTTTCAGCTGATGAATACACACACTCATCTCAGACTGATGTGCAAGTTTGAACCTTTTTCCGCCATTTTTTTTTTATTCAATGAATATTCGAAAATTCTCATTAGTGTTAGCCAGCCGCAGTGGTGATGAGCGATGAGTGATGAGCGATGAGCGATGAGCGGTGAGCGGTGAGCGGTGAGCGATGAGCGATGAGCGATGAGCGATGAGCATGAGCGATGAGCGATGAGCGATGAGCGATGAGCGATGAGCATGAGCGATGAGCGATGAGCGATGAGCGATGAGCGATGAGCGATGAGCATGAGCGATGAGCGATGAGCGATGAGCGATGAGCGATGAGCATGAGCGATGAGCATGAGCATGAGCGATGAGCGATGAGCGATGAGCATGAGCGATGAGCATGAGCATGAGGGATGAGCGATGAGCGATGAGCGATGAGCATGAGCATGAGCGATGAGCGATGAGCGATGAGCATGAGCATGAGCGATGAGCGATGAGCGATGAGCGATGAGCATGAGCGATGAGCGATGAGCATGAGCGATGAGCGATGAGCATGAGCGATGAGCGATGAGCATGAGCGATGAGCGATGAGTGATGAGCGAGCATGAGCATGAGTGATGAGCGATGAGCATGAGTGATGAGCGATGAGCGATGAGCGATGAGCATGAGCGATGAGCGATGAGCATGAGCGATGAGCATGAGTGATGAGCGATGAGCGATGAGCGATGAGCGATGAGCGATGAGCGATGAGCATGAGCGATGAGCGATGAGCATGAGCGATGAGCATGAGCGATGAGCGATGAGCGATGAGCATGAGCGATGAGCGATGAGCGATGAGCGATGAGCATGAGCGATGAGCGATGAGCGATGAGCATGAGCGATGAGCGATGAGCATGAGCGATGAGCGATGAGCATGAGCATGAGTGATGAGCGATGAGCATGAGCGATGAGCGATGAGCATGAGCGATGAGCGATGAGTGATGAGCGATGAGCGATGAGCGATGAGCGATGAGCGATGAGCGATGAGCGATGAGCATGAGCGATGAGCGATGAGCATGAGCGATGAGCATGAGCGATGAGCGATGAGCGATGAGCATGAGCGATGAGCGATGAGCGATGAGCGATGAGCATGAGCGATGAGCGATGAGCGATGAGCATGAGCGATGAGCGATGAGCATGAGCGATGAGCGATGAGCATGAGCATGAGTGATGAGCGATGAGCATGAGCATGAGCGATGAGCGATGAGCATGAGCGATGAGCGATGAGCATGAGCGATGAGCGATGAGCGATGAGCATGAGCGATGAGCATGAGCGATGAGCGATGAGCATGAGCGATGAGCGATGAGCATGAGCGATGAGCATGAGCGATGAGCATGAGCGATGAGCGATGAGCATGAGCGATGAGCATGAGCGATGAGCGATGAGCGATGAGCATGAGCGATGAGCGATGAGCATGAGCATGAGCGATGAGCGATGAGCATGAGCGATGAGCGATGAGCGATGAGCATGAGCGATGAGCGATGAGCATGAGCGATGAGCGATGAGCATGAGCGATGAGCGATGAGCGATGAGCGATGAGCATGAGTGATGAGCGATGAGCATGAGCGATGAGCGATGAGCATGAGTGATGAGCGATGAGCATGAGCGATGAGCATGAGCATGAGCGATGAGCATGAGCGATGAGCGATGAGCATGAGCGATGAGCATGAGCGATGAGCATGAGCGATGAGCGATGAGCGATGAGCGATGAGCGATGAGCATGAGCGATGAGCGATGAGCATGAGCGATGAGCATGAGCGATGAGCGATGAGCGATGAGCATGAGCGATGAGCGATGAGCATGAGCGATGAGCGATGAGCATGAGCATGAGTGATGAGCGATGAGCATGAGCGATGAGCGATGAGCGATGAGCATGAGCGATGAGCATGAGCGATGAGCGATGAGCATGAGTGATGAGCATGAGTGATGAGCGATGAGCATGAGCGATGAGCATGAGCATGAGCGATGAGCATGAGCGATGAGCGATGAGCGATGAGCATGAGCGATGAGCATGAGCGATGAGCGATGAGCATGAGCATGAGCGATGAGCATGAGCGATGAGCGATGAGCGATGAGCATGAGCGATGAGCATGAGCGATGAGCGATGAGCGATGAGCGATGAGCATGAGCATGAGCGATGAGCATGAGCGATGAGCGATGAGCATGAGCGATGAGCGATGAGCGATGAGCGATGAGCATGAGCATGAGGATGAGCGATGAGCATGAGCGATGAGCATGAGCGATGAGCGATGAGCATGAGCGATGAGCGATGAGCGATGAGCGATGAGCGATGAGCATGAGCGATGAGCGATGAGCGATGAGCATGAGCGATGAGCGATGAGCGATGAGCGATGAGCGATGAGCGATGAGCGATGAGCGATGAGCGATGAGCGATGAGCGATGAGCGATGAGCGATGAGCGATGAGCATGAGCGATGAGCGATGAGCGATGAGCGATGAGCGATGAGCGATGAGCGATGAGCATGAGCGATGAGCGATGAGCGATGAGCGATGAGCGATGAGCATGAGCGATGAGCGATGAGTGATGAGCGATGAGCGATGAGCATGAGCGATGAGCGATGAGCGATGAGCGATGAGCGATGAGCGATGAGCGATGAGCATGAGCGATGAGCGATGAGGGATGAGCGATGAGCGATGAGCGATGAGCGATGAGCATGAGCGATGAGCGATGAGTGATGAGCGATGAGCATGAGCGATGAGCGATGAGGGATGAGCGATGAGGGATGAGCGATGAGCGATGAGCGATGAGCGATGAGCGATGAGCGATGAGCCGGGAGCAGGACTCCCACAGACACGTAAATACGAGTGCGGTCTGCAGACGCTGACGCTGCGCGCGCTTCATCTGAGGAGAGTAGAAGAGGAGTGTAACGCACTTACCAGTGATTCATTTCTGCCCGGGTGAAGTCAGCAGACTACAGAGTGAAGGTCGTAAGTGCAGCACTATTTATACTCGCTGTGTGTGTGTGAGAGGAGGGGGATCACGCCAGTAAACACGGTACAGCCTGAGCCAGAGCAGGGGGAAGAACAAACGCTCGGCGCAGACGGAGGAACGAAACACTCTAGCCTTTAATATGGCAGCAATAACTCTTCAGCGTGTGGATTTTGGAGCAACTTGAGAGTTTCATAGATTCATAAAATATGAGCGTCTTAAAGTCCCTGTAGTCAATCATTTTATCCCTTCAAACTCGTCTTTGATCACCAAAATTACATATTTAAACGTTTTTCTTGAAAAATAAAAATCTTCATGCCTTAGAATATCTTGAATGTAACTCGACACCCTCGCCTCATTTAGTTTATGCGGTTCTACGAATATGCAAATGAGCCCCGCCTCCACTCACTCCCTCAGCTCAGAGATCCACTGGTTGACGATCACACGTTGATCTGATTGGTTACAAGCTCGTTTGTGACGTCAGAAACACCAGCGATTTCAAACCGTGTTTTTGAGACTGTCTTTGGTTCACTGCAGTTTTAAGGAGGAAATACTCAGCAATGCTGTCGACTTATGAACTTACACACGTGTGTCTTAAAGCAGATTAAAAACACCACATAGACACATAAACAACATTAAACGCTGGAGTTTCACCACAAGGGGACTTTAAATAACCAAATAAATAAGTAAATGAACATATTATTAAATAAATGACCAACGCTCATTGAAAACCATTTATACTATTCAAAAATAAATGATAATATCACGTTTTGTCCTAAAATGACAGATATCCAGCACTTTCCCACAGGTCAAAGTTTTCACGAAGCCAAATCAAGTTGCGGTACAACCAGACAAACATTAATGTGCATTAAAGCTCATTAATATGCAAATCTCTTCATGAAGCTCTAATGGTGCGTTCACACCGGAAGCGAATAGCGCGTCGGGCGCGAGTCATTTCAATGTTAAGTCAATGCAAAACATTTTGGGTTCGCCCCTGAAGGGTCTGGTGGACACAAATACGGCAACGATGACCCCTACGCCGCTGTTCTGCTCTCCAGAGCAAATACAGAGAGGTGACTCTCCCGATGAATGCTCGATCAAAATAAAAAAGATGGCCGCCAACGGGTTTCGAATCCGACACGCGTAAATTTCGCTTCAAACTTTTGTTTTTACGCGCGTCAGTTTCACTCTTGACGCGCGAATTAACACCAAGTGGCGCGGTAGACTAGGCGCGGTAGACGCGAATTTGACGCGCTATTCGCGTCCGGTGTGAACACACAGTGAGTTTGATTGGATCATCTGGCAGTTTCTCTCATTATTTTAAGATCTCAGTGCTGACCTCACCTTGGCTTCTCCCAGACTCTTAAAGCGGTGGTTTAATGCCCTTTTAACAAGATGTAAAATAAGAGTGTCCCCAGAGTGTGAAGCTTTAGCTCAAAATACCCCACAGATATTTTTATATAGCATGTTAAAGTTGTCACTTTTTGAGGGGGAGCAAAAACACACCATTTTTGTGTCTGTCCCTTTAAATGCAAATGAGCCGCAGCTCCCGGCAGAGGGGGCGGAGCTTCAACAGCTCGTGTTCTTAGTAGCTTGATTACGCACTGAAAATCTCAAAAACTTTCAGCCTTTTATGTTCAAACCGGAGTCAGATAAAGATGGAGAGACTCAAGAAGAAGCGACAACATGTAGACGACATTTCTGACTGGTTAGTAGAAGAGCTTATGTGTAGTTCTCTTCTAGTCATTGATTAGAATATTCTGTCTTAATAATCTATAAATCGTGTTCCGGGGGCGGGGTTATGTAAATCTTAGGGTTGGTGATGTCCCTAACCCGGGAGGAAGCTCGTGTAGTTCTACCAGCCGTGTGTTGTAGTCCTTAAAAAGCGTTTTCTGTAAAAGCAAATCTCTCCCTTTGCTTTGAGCTTTGAGTCGTAACTCTGCAGATGTTGTTTACGCTCAAACAGCAACATCACACACTCACTACAGTGAAATCATAATCAACCGCCCCTTTAAGGGTTAATTATCAGTGCTAAAACGTCTCGATATCGGCACTTTCACATCTCTAGGGTTTCCAGAAGCAAAAGTGAATGGGAACTACAACAGATATCATTTTTGCATCCTGATTCTCAGCACTTTAAGAATAAGACCTGACCTTGGTTTCTCCCAGGCACTCGGACTCGGACACCTGGTACGTGAGGTCGGTCTCCTCGAAGCCCGTGGCGCTCATGCGCTGGTCCGTGGACGGGTCGGAGCGCGGCGGGGAGTCGGGAGAGTTCAGACAGGTTTGGATCAGAGCTTTGCCCGTCTCGCTGGTGATCATGGGCTGGAGTTTACGTGTGGCGAACGTGTAGACGTGACCTGTCTCGCTCGCCACCAACAGCAGGACTTGAGTTCCTGTGAGCGTGGAGAGCTCGTACGCCTGAGAGAGAGAGAGAGAGAGAGAGAGAGAGATCAGCAAAAAAATAGCAGTGTTTCCACCGTCCGGCCTGGAGCTCGGTCAAGTCAAGTCAAGTCTAGTCTAGTCTAGTCTAGTCAAGTCAAGTCAAGTCAAGTCTAGTCAAGTCTAGTCTAGTCAAGTCAAGTCAAGTCTAGTCAAGTCTAGTCTAGTCAAGTCTAGTCTAGTCTAGTCTAGTCAAGTCAAGTCAAGTCTAGTCAAGTCTAGTCTAGTTTAGTCTAGTCAAGTCTAGTCTAGTCAAGTCTAGTCAAGTCTAGTCAAGTCTAGTCAAGTCTAGTCAAGTCAAGTCAAGTCTAGTCAAGTCTAGTCAAGTCTAGTCAAGTCAAGTCTAGTCAAGTCTAGTCAAGTCTAGTCTAGTCAAGTCAAGTCTAGTCAAGTCTAGTCTAGTCAAGTCTAGTCTAGTCAAGTCTAGTCAAGTCAAGTCTAGTCAAGTCAAGTCTAGTCAAGTCTAGTCAAGTCCAGTGTTGAGCATGTTACTTAAAAAAAGTAATTAGTTATAGTTACTAGTTACTTCTCACAAATAGTAACTGAGTTAGGAACTGAGTTACATCATTATAAAAGTAACTAATTACCAGAGAAAGTAACTATTGCGTTACTTAAAAAAAAAAAAAAAAATCAAATAGGCCTATGTCAAATAATTTGGATGCCCCCAGTATTAAATATGTTAAATTAATGAAATGGACACTTAATAGTGTAGATTAGTGTTCAATGTTTTATAATAATAATTTATTCTATTTTAATGTTGCTGTGGGACAATGTGAGAGACGCCTATTAAATTCAATATATTATTCTAAATATTAGCATTACTATAGTAGAACAATAAAACATTATAGATGGTTTACTTAATATCGCACAGACCCCAACTGGCCAACAAATAAGTTTAAAAATAAATTATGCTTCTTAAGAAATGTACCAAAAATGAATAAATAATAATAAAAAATATACATACTCTTTGGGCATATTAAAATGATAAAACTGTTACACAACTTCACAACTAGTAGACATACTGTAGCCTGAGTATTTTCTTCCTAACAAAAGTAAACAGTTTAACAAGTGCTCTCTCAATATAATACTGAACAATTTACCAAAAAAAATATAATACTAAAATATAATATTTTGGGGGTTTATTTTTATAACCTATAGCGAACGTCATCATCAGAGATTATTTAAGCCAAATTCTAGACATGTTTGTCGCACGTGTTTACAACCGGTCAAACAAAGATGTTTTCTGTGAATGTTCCCTGCAGGTTATTTTCGGGTTTATTTTATAACCTAAACAGAACGTTACCTGACGGTAATTTTTTAGATTTTATTTGTATAACCATGTAAATTAATTAACGTTGCAGATATGTGTCATTTATTTATAAACAAACTATATAATGCTCGGACACCCTCGGTCTCTCTTGCGCAACTGTTGAGCGCGCTCTCGGACACATTCGGTCTCTCTCGCGCATTGAGCGCGCTCGCGCCAATCGCTTCGCTTTTGTCCACTCCGGCGCCTCATAAACACACACACACACACACCAGAGAAAAAAACTTTGCAGGTCCTATGGCGGAGAGAGAGCCTACTCGGATGAAAGCCGCTTCAGTGAGTTCAATTATAGTAACGCCACATTTTTTTGTCAGTAACGGTAACTGCGTTGTAACGGGGGAAACAGTAATTCGTTTGATTACTCGTTACTGAAAAAGATAACGCCGTTAGTAACGCCGTTTATTTATAACGCCGTTATTCCCATCACTGGTCAAGTCTAGTCTAGTCTAGTCAAGTCAAGTCTAGTCAAGTCAAGTCAAGTCTAGTCTAGTCAAGTCTAGTCTAGTCAAGTCAAGTCTAGTCTAGTCAAGTCAAGTCTAGTCAAGTCAAGTCAAGTCTAGTCAAGTCAAGTCTAGTCTAGTCTAGTCTAGTCAAGTCTAGTCTAGTCTAGTCTAGTCAAGTCTAGTCAAGTCAAGTCAAGTCTAGTCAAGTCAAGTCTAGTCAAGTCAAGTCAAGTCAAGTCTAGTCTAGTCTAGTCTAGTCAAGTCTGGTCAAGTCTAGTCTAGTCTAGTCTAGTCTAGTCTAGTCTAGTCTAGTCAAGTCTAGTCTAGTCTAGTCAGTCTTCTTCATCTATCCAGCGCTGTAACAGCACAGAGTGTTTCACAGCAGCTTTACAGTGATAACAGGAGATTACAGTCACAGAGAGTGTTTAGGCTTTACAGCAGCTCTAGAATAAAGTTATTGTCCAGCTAAAGTTAGTTTTGATTGATTCACTTCCGTTGTAAAGATCATTAGTGATTAACTTAGCGGCCGCTAACACGACACCGCTCTACTGAAGACAGAAACTTTAATGTGTTCTGCTGTTCATCCGCACACAGCAGTGCTTAAACTTTAAAAACGTGAATCTGTGTAAACGCTGACGGCGCACATGCGTATCATGTGTTCAGTCTATAGATATTGTGTTTGAATATATATATGTGTGCAGGCATGTGTCTCTCTTTACAAATTGACCTCAACAAATTACTGTCTGGCCTTAAAATGTATAATACAGAATTTTGTTTTATTGCTTCATCCATGCGAACTGGAATTCTCTCTGCAGCGCTTCACTAAAACATGGCTCTCTGGATCAACGTCACACACACACACACACACACACACACACACACACACACACACATCATTTCACCAACAAATGGAAGTTTCATTAGAAAACTAATCAGAAAGAAATCACTGGAAACGGCGAGATCGCGAACCGAACATGATAAAAGCGGCCGTTTGCTGACATTACTGTTGTTTACCTAAAGATGTAAAACCCAAGCATAGATGCTTTAACACCGGTTTACAATAAAAATTGATACATTGATCATAATTAATTAATTTGTGTCAAGATTGCACATTAATCACACTGAAATAAAGTGGTATTTATTTATTAGTCAGAGAAACAGAGGAAGCTCCGAAAAAAAGAAAAAAGAGTTGGTTTATTTTATGAAATATGCGGAGCTCGTACGCCCTCAGAGAGAGAGAAAACACAACGTCAAGATATCAGCAAAACACTCAGAGCATCAGCTTTATTACAGTACACCGTTCAGTCAAAACCAAGACGCAAACTAGGAACGCACGGTACATCAGCCAGCATATCGGTATCGATAATACAGGAAAATACAGTTCAGAGCAACAAGTCTGTCATATCGGCTTCATAACACTATCATGAGAACATCATAAATGTGTGTGTGGGACGGGGCTGTTAATGGTGAGACTTGTGTGTTTGTAATCAGGCTCTCAAAAATCATATAAAAATTGGATTTAGATTTATCGGCCAATATATCGGTTATCGGCTTTCAAATATAAAGATTATCGGCCAAAATGTTAATATCGGTGCGTCCCATCTTCCTCCTCCTCAGTGTTTCTGTCTCGTTCTCCAGCTCAAACATCTAAACACTCTCACAT
This sequence comes from Rhinichthys klamathensis goyatoka, assembly GCF_029890125.1. Lineage (NCBI taxonomy): Eukaryota > Metazoa > Chordata > Actinopteri > Cypriniformes > Leuciscidae > Rhinichthys > Rhinichthys klamathensis. The sequence continues at coordinate 381,472 of NW_026606677.1, forward strand.
CCAGACATTTACTGGAGAAGAAGCAGAATTACTGAAGATATTAAGTCTTGTTTACGGACAAGTGTCTAAAATTGAAGTGAGTTTGTGTTTAAAACAAGAACAATTATCTGCCAGTGAAGAAAATAATCATGTTTTTCCTTTTGAATTAAGTTTGATTTTTTTTTTTCAGTAAACAACACTTAATATCTTCATTTTGCTTCTTATCCAGTAAAAAAAAAAAAGTTCATATCAGTGCATCCCTAACACAAACTTCATCAAATATATTCAGATGGGATAAAGACTCGAGCGCTGCTTCTGGTGAAGTGTTTCTCTGCGGAGACTGAAGCTGAAGGCATGTTTCTGAGACTCGCTTCTCATCAGTGTTTACGAACACACAGTCTCTCAGGTCCAGACGAGCGTCCGCTCAGACGTACGGTGGAGGAGACGCAGCGAAACTATGTGAGATAAGCCTCTAATAATAGAGACGCGTCAGTGTGAGAGTGACAGAGCTGAAGGAGAATATCATGAGGAGAACCAGCACACCACAGCTTTAATGAGGGCCGACACACTGGGTCCAGTCCATCATCACAATACATCATCAGATATAGAACACACACAGGAGAAACGGCTTTAATCAGTCATTTAGTTTCAGTGTGTGTTTAATACGGCTACCTCGTCTCAATGCACGGACAGATTCCTCGTTTTAACTTGTTTATTATTAAAACTAGCGAAGTGCAGCGAGACTAACTCACACACACAGTTTCGTAACGATACACAGACGTGTTTATAAAACACAGCATTTTACGACAAGATTGAAAATGACCAATATGTTCAACTAACTCAAGGAAAATAGGGAAGAATAATAAGAACACTAACAATAACAACAGGTGCTAAACACCTCGACCCTAATAATATAATAAACCAGTCTGCAACTTTATGGAACCACTAAAATAACTTGAAAACACACATTCAAGCTACAAAAGACCATGCATGTTTTGGTCTCATTATATACTATTTTGTTGTTGTTATATGTTACGTATGTCTTTCATAAAGCACCTTCTAATTTCAATGTACGACGTGTGCAAAGAAAGACAATAAAAGCTTTTTACTGTTAAATAATGAGGATATTACAGCCTTCACACACACACACACACACACACTCCAGGGTTTTCCAGAGTGTGACGCGTGGATCTGTCGTGAGGAGCAGCTGGAGGAGTTCTGGTGATCTCGTCACGTCTGCGTTTGCTCAGCTGTCGAGTCTCACACACCACAGATACCTCAACTACAGCTATACTTCTGCTAACACGTGTGTGTGTGTGTGTGTGTGTGTGTGTGAGGGAGAAAGCACATTTGTCAGACGTTTACGGCTTCATTCACTCGCCTTTTGCAGAAAACTGTGATTTAACCAGGAATTAATGCCTGATAATAGAGATGCACACAAAACTAACTTTACACAATAATTACATCTGTGCATTTGGCAGACGCTTTCATCATAAGCACGCGCTTCGCATTACAAGTGCATCGGTTCTTGCTTTTCATGTAGAACTGAAGCATTTATTTTGTGCATTTAAAAACACATTTGGACTGACATAAAGGTGAGCAAAAGAGGATTTTATGGTGAGCTTTCGCTTTAAGGGCTTGATCTGGGCACTGGCGCCTTTGTCTCCTTTGGCTTTCGTCTTAGTTGGGGACATTTAATTGAATATCCAGCAATATTATTGATCTCCTGCATTGACAGCATTATATGAGAACTGAACTGAGCTGGACGATGACATCACGGTTTTCTCCAGAGCGGCTATATATATATATATATATATAAATGAACTAAAATTTACCACATAAATTAGCCATCACTGAACTGGCTTAAAGGGATAGTTCACTTTGAAATAAATTTTTGTTATGTTTTAGCTTACCTCAAGGGCATCCAAGATGTAGGTGTCTTTGTTTCCGCAGTATTTTCAATTTTGATATTTTTAGGTCAAGCCGTTCTTGTCTGTCAGTCATATAATGCAGGTCTATGGTCACCACCTCAAAGAGCAGCACAGAGAAGTCCAAATTAAACATGATTTAATGACTCGTAAAAGTACACATTGCTGGGCTAAGACACGAAACGAGCGGTTTGTGTGAGAAAACCAACAGTATTTATATCGTTTTTACCTCTTGCAAACACAGCCACGTCCAAGTGATCTGAGGGCGCCGGCGCTTCGGTCTGCGCTGGAAGTGATCTCTCGCGCGTGTACGTCACTCATACAATTGTTTTATTTTGTATTTTTTGGGAATTGTTTTCTGTTACGACGGTTTAAACATCCCGGATAAGCGCAAATTAGTACCCTTTTAATTAGCCGTCTTACCTACAATCTCTGTTCTGTGTAAACAATGAGTGACGTACACGTGCGAGAGATCACTTCCAGACCGAAGCGCCGGCGCCCTCAGATCACTTGGACGTGGCTGTGTTTACAAGAGGTAAAAACGATATAAATACTGTTGGTTTTCTCACACAAACCGCTCGTTTCGTGTCTTAGGCCAGCAATGTGTACATTTACGAGTCATTAAATCATGTTTAATTTGGACTTCTCTGTGCTGCTCTTTGAGGTGGTGACCATAGACCTGCATTATATGACTGACAGACAAGAACGGCTTGACCTAAAAATATCAAAATTGAAACTACTGCGGAAACAAAGACACCTACATCTTGGATGCCCTTGAGGTAAGCTAAAACATAACAAAAATTTATTTCAAAGTGAACTATCCCTTTAAGCTGGACTGACTCTATTCTCTTCTGGAAACACACTTTGTTGCATTATTGTCCTGTTATCTGTGTAAAGCTGCTCTGAAACACTAAGCTGACTCGGCTTGATCTGCTCCTGCGCTTCTCGGCCTCTTCCGAGCGGATCCGAGTGTTTGCGGGTCAGGATTCGCCGGCTTGTGGAGCTGCTGCTCTGTAATAGAGAATGTCAGTCGCCGGATCTATTTAAAGCTCAGTCTGTTGTGACTTCAGATCATCTACTGAAGGACAAGACATGTGACACTACAGAGAACGAGACCCACACACACACACACACACACTCTCCTTTACTCCTGCAATCCCTCGACAGGTCCGACGAGCCGCTGAGTTCAGAGCCGCGACACGGACCGCAGACGAGAAGAATAAAGTCAATATTCACTGACACTCTTCTTCCAGACGAACACAGTCAGAGTTATAGTAAACATGTCCTGGCTCTTCCATGCTTTATAATGGGAGTTACTGGAGCCGGAGTTTTTGATGCCAATTAAAAAAAAATCCATATATCCATATTCATGCGTCGGGTCAGAGGTCACTCGTCATGTGTCAGGTCAAAGGTCAGAGGTCACTCTTCCGCCGGAACTAGACTCGCGCTCGGCCGCTATGTTATCAGAAGCTAGTGATTATAGTTAGTAAAAAAGTAAATATGGATATTTTCTTGGCTTCAGAAGGCCTTTACTAACCCCTGGGTGCGTATGGATTACTGTTATGAAGGAGGGATGCACTTTTTGGGCTTCAAAATCTCGTCTCGTCAGAGCCAGGATATTGTTAATATAACTCTGATTGTGTTCGTCTGAAAACAGAAAGTCATAAACACCTAGCATGGCTTGAGGGAGAGTAAATTATGTGATCATTTTCATTTTTGGGTGAACTATCCCTTAAAAGCCTCCAGATTTTATCTCACTGCTGTCTAGGAGAAACAACTGTTAGTTTTATGATTATACATTATGTGCATGACTAATTATCCATTAATATTAATGACAAGAATCTGATTAAAGCAAGTTTTTGTATTATTTATTGGAAAGTTGTATATACATAAATGTAAATATACAAAAAGTAAACCCCGCTTTGACATCTTCAAACAATAATTGAATTTGTACTTAAATATAATTTCAATGTCTGTAAATAAGAAAGATATAAAAACATCTAGAGTTTGTCTCATGTTTAATATTCATACATAATATGCTTTTATTCATTTTTTGAGCCCCAGTTTTTTTCTTTTCTCTTGGCAAATAATTTTCAATAGATAAATCAGGCTTCTTTATATTATTTTTCTTGTTGACTATTGAACCATAACTTTATTGTCTGAAGGCTTGTCTGTTTTTGTATCTTATGTTTGTTAAAATGTGCAAGTTTTTGTTGCCATGGTCAATCCTCCTGTGTTGATCTGGACACAGTTGCTCAAGAACACTAGCAGGACTCGAACCTGCAACCCTTCAGTTTCATGATCGTTCCACTGACTTTAACACTCATTTCTGGCTGATAACAGAAAACTACCCTTATTGTAAAATCACAACAAGCTTTCTCTGAAACAGTGTGAAAAGCGCTATACGAATAATAACCTTGGATGGAATTTGAATGATGTTCTTATAAAGTTTCCCACCTTCTTCATGATGCCCGTCTTCCTCTTGCTGAAGGTGGTGTACCTCCGCAGTTTGTTGTCTATAAACTCCATTTTTATCTTGACTCTGCCTCGGGTCTTCTTGCCCGGTTTGGCTCCGGCCACTCCACCGGCAAGCACCCCGAACCCCGGCGAGGGCAAGCCGGCCTCCCGCGCCTCCATCACGGCCTCCATCTCGGCTCTCTCCCGCTTGACTCCGGTTCCCCTCCGGCCGTCCGTGACTGACCCCACGGGCTCGTCCTCATCGCCCGAGTCGGAGTCCGCGTCGGACCCGCTGCACAACCCCTGTTTATCCGGATCGAATCTCAAACCTCCCACCATCCCTGCGGCTTGTAGCGGCCCGAGTCCGGTTGCGATCCCCGGTCGTACGCCGCCTCGCTGGGCTCCGGTTCCCCCGAGCATCCCTACCGGAGAGGAGCGGACGAGCCCGGTCCGAACCCCGGGTCCGATCACCACCGCGCCGTGACCCGCACTCTTCCCCGCCGCTGACCCGGTTCCACTCAGAGCCGCTCCAGTCTGACTGGATAACATCATATAACCGAAGAGAACGATCCGTTTAACGGCAGCGGAGCGCTTGAGCGACTGTCAGTGTGAGAGTGAGTCGCTCATACAAACTGCGCGAAACTTTGAAAAGTGATGCTAAACCTGAGCACCCTCTCCCCGCTTCACTCCCACTCTCTCTCCCGCTTCACCTGGAACTCCACGCGTTCTCTAAAAGGAAAACCAGACTTCCGCGATTACTCCGCCGCGTCATCTAGTCCCCCGTTTAAACGCGTGGAATCATCGATCATTTCCACGGGGATATTTTCCCGCTGCTTTAACTCATTGTCTGAACACTGACAGCTGTCAATCATCACACTGAGCGGGTTCATAAAGCACTTATTGCGCGCAGACGCGGAGTGATCTGCACAAGCCCGATCTACTTGCATCCATATAAAGAAGTACGCTGTTTCCTTTTTTGGAGTTCTCGCTCCTTATATGGCGAGTCATAGTCAAGGCCAGCGATTGGCTCGTGCGGGGACGGCCTGGAGCGCGGTTGGTTAAAGCGTTGTGCAATTTGCATAAATACCAAAACGGTTGCGCTCGCTGCAAACGTCACAGTGGAGGGCGGAGCATCTGCTGAATTATTCTATGAATAGATGCAGGTTAGAAACGTTATCAAAGTTATTTTAGTCAGATATCTATGTGTGCTAAATCACTGATATAAGGGGAGATCACAAACAGAAGACCAAACCGGCATATAGTTAATAATATTATTAGTAGCAAATATCGCTCTATTTCTTAGTAATCTCACAGATGGGGCAGCGGCAGAATAACCACACACACACACACACACACACACCAAACAATAATTTAATTGCACTACAACAAGCATTTATGGCACTCCAGCATCAGTGGTTCCCATAGAAACGGTTATAGAAGCCTCAGATGTACCGAGAGGAGAATATTTCTAAAATACTAGAATTAAATGCTTGTCTGTATTCTTCATCTGCAGGAATGATCTAAAGGACAAAACCAAGAGTTCAAGAACATTTCAATCATAAACACACATATCATATATATAAGTTTGTATATAGCCTAATGTTTGGTATTTTGGTCAATTGTATATAAGTTTTTATGTTACAAACATTTCTTCATAAACACACATAACTGACTTTCATCATATTTGAGTTACACTAAAAACACTGAAGAAACTTTATAGTGAATGTGAATGTAATCAGGTTCAGGTTGTGTGTGTGAAGCACATTTCAGTCACATAATAAACAAGCATGCTTTTGTGAATCAGAATTATGGCATAAAGTCAAAATGATGATATTTCTGCAGAACTGCTTTATAGATGACATGAAGTAATGTAATGATTGCTGATCAGAGCTGAACACAGACGCACCGTCTCCTTCTCAGCGGCTCTGAACCCTTCAGCACTGGAGACACGAAGACAGAAAGTCAAAATGTCAACTTTTCATTTTTAATGATTTTCCAGAGTATGATTGCCTTCATGAGGCAGAGATGTGCTTCTGACCGGCAATAGTTCATACACACGCATCATTCCCAGCAGACACACACACACACACACACACACACACACACACACACACACACACACACACACACACACACACACACACACACACACACACACACACACACATCATTCCCAGCGCACACACACACACACACACACACACACACACATCATTCCCAGCACACACACACACACACACACACACACACACACACATCATTCCCAGCACACACACACATCATTCCCAGCACACACACACACATCATTCCCAGCACACACACACATCATTCCCAGCACACACATCATTCCCAGCACACACACACATCATTCCCAGCACACACACACACACACACACACACATCATTCCCAGCACACACACACATCATTCCCAGCACACACATCATTCCCAGCACACACACACACATCATTCCCAGCACACACACACATCATTCCCAGCACACACACACATCATTCCCAGCACACACACACACACACACATCATTCCCAGCACACACACACACACACACACACACACATCATTCCCAGCACACACACACACGCATAATTCCCAGCACACACACACATCATTCCCAGCACACACACACACACACACACACACACACACACACACACACACACACACACACACACACACACACACACACACACATCATTCCCAGCACACACACATACACACATCATTCCCAGCACACACACACATCATTCCCAGCACACACACACACACACACACACACACACACACACACACACACACACACATCATTCCCAGCACACACACATCATTCCCAGCACACACACACACTCTCTCTCGCTCACACACACACACTCACTCTCTCTCACACACACACGTACACAAACAAACGCGCTCTCACACACACACACACACACACACACTCTCTCTCTCTCACACACACGTACACAAACGCTCTCTCTCTCTCACACGCACGTACACAAACGCGCTCTCTCACACACACACACACACACACTCTCTCTCTCTCTCACACACACACACACACACACACACACACACACACACACACACACGTACACAAACGCTCTCTCTCTCGACTCTCTCTCTCTCTCACACACACACAGCGCCCTCTGCTGTCCTATATATGAACCCACAGTAGTGATGAGGATTATTAGTGTAACAGAGGAAACACGGATAATCAGTGCCAGAAATACCGTGTTGGAACATCAGTCTTCTGTGATTATGGTTGAAACGCCACAGTGTGTGTCTGATAATCATCACCAGATTCACCATCTGATATAATAACTGCATCATGTGATCAATCCCACACGGAGAGAGAGCAGATCCGGGACTCTGGAGCACACACACACACACACACACACACACACACACACACACACACACACACACACAGCCAGGCTGTTAAAAACTGTTTAATGAGCAGCATTACATCACGGTGTGTGTGAGACCACAATAATGAACACACTCGCACAGACAACTCGATTGAAAACAACAATCATAAAAATACATATGAAACGATTATATAAAAGCAGTTCTTAAAAAAAAAAAAAAAAAAGCATTAACGGCCATTACAAAACACACTTTAAAAAACCAGAGAAACAGAGAAATAAGTCCTTCATGTCCGAGGCACTTTATCAGTAACAGTCCGAGTCGACCTGTTATCGGGACGGGGAATAAACACACACTAAACACACAATGCTAACAGTAATTTCTGCAGTTATGGATAGATTGGTTTTCAAAACGCTTTCTAATCGACAGAACTCTTCCAGTCTTCTGTCAGGACAGATTAATTAATTAAATTACATGTTTAGTTTGCTCACAACTACCTGATAAAATATCTCAGAGCTTGGCATAACTAGTAAAATATATATGCTATATTAATTCCCATGACTTTTCCAGAATCAAAGACAAAACCTATCTGGAGTTTTAGTTGTGAAAGCTTTATATGTCCGCCACAGTCACAGAATACACAATAAAAAGGTAATTTCGACTTTTTATCTCACAATTGCGTGTTATAAAGTGAGAATTGTGAGAAATAAACTCGTAATTCTGACTTTTTCCCAGAATTGCATGTTTATATCTCGCAATTCTGACTTTATAACACGCAATTGTGAGATAAAAAGACAAGTCGTAATTATGTTTTATATGTGTTCTTCTGTGGTAAAGCAGCTCCCCGCTCGTGTGTCCGGTGACCCCTGAGGCCCTCTAGTGGACACGCTGATCTCCATCACATCTGAAGCGCTGGCTTTCAGACACTGACACATAAAGACAAAACTGTGATTAATCATGGCTTAATCTGAGGCATTGCATATTCATTTATTACAACAACACAGTCACTTGTGAGCACCTCGAAGAAACATAAAGATCATATTATCGTAACGAACAATCTCTCTTTCCCCTTAAACGTCCATCATGACACCGCAGTCGATCCTCCTCTTCCTCAGTGTCTCTGTTTCCAGCACTACACACTCTTACATCGAGATGCATTCACTGGAGAAGAAGCATGACTGGAGATATCGAGTCTTGCTTTCTGAGAAATGCACGAGTTTATGCTTGAAACAAGAACAAATATTACAAAAAAAGTACAAAAAAATAAAAAAGATCAAAAATACTGAGGAAGAACATCATTTTTTGCAGTGTGTGTATTTCCGTCTCCACTAGCGATGCGTTTCCTGATGTGACATCATCCTGTGGAAACACTACATATCTCTCTCACACACACACACACACACACACACACACTGATTCCTCCTCCTGCATCTGTGGCCTGATGGAGCAGTGATTGTCTAGAGGTCAGAGGTCACAGTTCTGACGTGAAGCTCTTCTGGCGTCCCTGAGGAAAGAAGCTTCGACCGGACGACAGATGAAGTGTGTGTTTAAGGCGGGTGAAGGCCTGATCCTGAGCGCGTCTGAAGTGTGTGTGTGTGTGGCTGCAGTGATGCGACGCGCTAGACTTTAGTGTCTGCGGGCACACGGGCCAGAGTCTGAGCGATCTCGCTGAAGGACGGCCGATCTTTAGGACTGGACGCCCAGCAGCGCATCATCAGAGTGCAGACGTGAGCCGGACAGCCTTCAGGAGGAGACGGGGTCACATGACCAGCCTGCAGAGCTGACACACACACACACACACACACACACACGAGACTCGCTCTTATACTGTACAATCACAGCTAAGACCTGCACAAATACTGTCTTTACAATCTCAAAATAAATGACTTTAATAAATGTTTTAATCAAAATATATATATATATATATATATATATATAGCAATTGGTTTCTTAAAGGGGTCATATAATGCCATTTTTGTACAAGCTAATATGATTCTTTAGGGTCTAAATTAAAAGTTTGAAATATACTTTAATTAAAAATTCTCATTAGTATTGTAAGAAAACAGTTATTTTACCTGGTCAAAAACAGCTCTGTTTTCAGCACGCCGTTTCAGTGCATATGCCTTTAAATGATAATGAGCTTTGCTGACTCCGCCCCTCTGTTCTGTGCGTACACCGTTTGTAACACAATAACACAATAACCATAACGCGTTGTTCAGTATAAACGTGGGATTATGAATTATATTGAGAACGTCATACAAAGAAAACATGCCGTAATGTACCCTGAGTGTAAACCTTAGCCGCATTCATCGTGAAGTGTGCAGCTAGCGATTTGCAAAGATTAATATATTAATATAAAGTTTAATAAAACGTTACACTCACTTCAGTTGTTCTAGAGGTTCAGCAGGAACACGAATATCTGGTACCGACCCTTTTTTCATGAGCAGCTTCTCAGCAAAACCAGCTTTATACTGACCCTCGTCTATAAAGCAGTCTGGTGAGAAATGATTCGCGCAAACATGAGAGCATTGACGTTGCTCGTGGGGAATATTCCCTTCGAAAACAAACTCAGCCACTGCGTCTTCAGCGGTTCGGATTTAGGAACATTAAAATGACTGTGTTCGTTATTACACCCAAGAACAGAACACCACAATCGCTTAGAGCCATTCTGCTCATAGACAGCTCCAGCATATCAACAATGACCGCGCCGGTCCGCGCAGACTATGATTGACAGCTCCCTCATGAGCGAGGGCGGGTCTGTGTTGAAACGCTCCTGTCAATCAACAATCGTGGGAGGGGCTTCCGTTTTAGTGACGTCACACGGTCGAACGGCTGGATTTGAGGCAGGGGAAAACATATAAGGAGATTAAAACAAAAACACTGGATGGATTTGTATCATTATATGATGGTTGTGTACAGACACTGCCAACACACATTTCAGTACAATCAACTTGTGAAAGTGCATGCACCATTATATGACCCCTTTAACTAATATATCAAAACATACAACTTAGAGGTTGATTGATAATTTTTATGATGTCTATACTTTACTACTTCCAGATGCTCATTCAAAAAGACGAGGGAGATAAAATATGCATTTTACAACATAATACAATAAACACCATAAAGTAAACACTTCATAATTCATCAACAGCAGATCATATCTGCCGTCTGTGGTCATGTGAGTCGGTGGTCATGTGACGTCGGTGGTCATGTGAGTCGGTGGTCATGTGACGTCGGTGGTCATGTGAGTCGGTGGTCATGTGAGTCGGTGGTCATGTGACGTCGGTGGTCATGTGAGTCGGTGGTCATGTGACGTTGGTGGTCATGTGACGTCTGTGGTCATGTGACGTCGGTGGTCATGTGACGTGCTCACCTTCGAGCAGCTGCTGATGATCGAGCTGATGGTACGGCATCTCTCCGAGACTGAACACTTCCCACATGAGCACAGCGAACGCCCACACGTCTGACTGACTGGAGAACTCGCTGTCAAACACGGCCTCAGCCGGGAGCCAGCGCAGGGGCAGCCAGGCCTGCCTGTAGAGGTGGTACTCGCTGCACACACACACACACACACACACACACACACACACACACACACACACACGTTTACTTAGCTATTTAAATGGATACATTCCATATACGTAATGGTTTTCATACTGTAGAAATGGTATATTCTGTCCCCTTACACAAACCCAACCCCTAAACCGACCCATTGCACACACACACACACACACACACACACACACACACACACACACACCAGACCAGCGGTGACTGACTGACATCAACACTAGATGGCGCTCTTCATGCGTGTAAAGACTGATGCCCAGAAGCTTTGCACCAGATCTCACAGGAGAAGCACCTCAAGTTTTCCTTTTATACTATTTTAAAGGCTAATTAATTAGTTTCAGGCGTCTCCTACAACAGGTTCACATGCATCCGAGGGCCAAAAACACTGAAGTTCTCATCATATGTTGGATAATATATTGGAATGTTGTAATATGTAGATCTGAATCTCTCCGTCTACATAAGCGTTTTCCACACTGAAACGTCGGAAAACGCTAAACTCCCCTTACAGCGAATAGAGAGAGAGCGCAACGCTCATAATCTGAAGACCACGCCCACCGGGGGACACAACCCAACCCTCTCCATTGACTGCACTGTGAGAGGCTGCCTCCTTATAACAAAAGACAGAAAAATGCCTAAAAGCTGCTGTGTGACAAGGTGTACAGCAAACAAGCTAAATAACCCAGAAATACATTTTTATAAGCTTACGAACCGTAAAAGCCAGCCTTTAAGGAGACAAGAGTGGATACAGGCAATAAGAAGTGAAGCATCAGCAGGAAGAATGGGTAAATTGTGGGTAAACATTTTGTCACTGGTAACAAACCAATAGCATTTATCTGACATAGAAAGCAATTGGCCCAAGCTACAGCTACTTGCACACATAGCTAATATATATATAGCTAATATAGCTTTCTAATAGCTAACTTGTCCCATTATTTTAGTAACAGTGTGTTTTGATCATAGGTGAAATGAGATATCATTATCAATAGTTGTAGATATCAGGGTATTTCACATTCAGTCGGATCATTTTTCCAAAAAAAGGAAGGTAAGGAAAAGGGGCACTGACATAGACCAATGAAATGTAACTTCTCAGTATATCTCCTCCTGTCAGGTTCACACAGGGTCGTGAAATAAGCAATCGACATGGTTAAAATTATGATTTTTTTACAATATCATGTCGCGTTCCAGTTCTCAGAGCAGTTCAAGAACTAGTTGCGCTCTTGATCCACTTTTTTTTGTCCTGAAACAACCGTTTTTTGGGGTCGACAGCTTATAAAAATGTATTTTTGGGTTATTTAGCTTGTTTGCTGTACACCTTGTCACACAGCAGCTTTTAGACATTGTTTTGTTTTTTGTTCTAACTTATAAGTCAGGAGGCAGCCTCTCACAATGCACAGTCAATGCAGACGGTTGGATTGTTCCCCCCCGATGGGGGCGTGGCCTAAATACGCTCGTCTCCATGTGAACACTCATGAAAGCTCTCTGAGACGATACAGACAAAACAAGACAATAAAAAAGGTATCACGCAACTGTTCTAGCAGGATCAATGGAAGCTTTAGCGTTAGGTTCTGCCAGGAAGACTCAATTGCTACGTCACTTATTACCTTCTCATCTATCCAATCGTGTCTAATACTTGCGGTATAAAAGACCAGTACTTACACATGTTTGAGTTCGCAGATGCTGACGCTTTCATTCCCCTCCATCCTCCCCACCACCACCAGGATGGCCCCTTCCTAACCCTCCCGGGGGGTCGGCTGCGCCCCTGCCTTCGTCTTCAGGCAGGAGATGCAGAGTCCGGACCCTCGGATTGCGAGCTATGGACGGGGCCTACGCCAAAGAACTTTATTGCTTGCTGGGCTATCAATAAATGTATTTATTGTTACAGTATTTATTCTCCTGAGTCTTTCTGGTAGAACTGTATTTATCAGGCCAAGACCTCAGTGTCTGAAACGCTTCGATCGAAAATTCAGCCTCTCTAAGCCAGAATGCTGCAGCCAGAGTAGTCTTCAATGAGCCGAAGAGAGCACACGTCACTCCTCTCCTCACACAATTGCACTGGTTGCCAGTTGCCGCTCGCATTAAATTCAAGGCACTGACGTTTGCCTACAGAACAACCACTGGCACTGCTCCCTCTTACCTAAACTCATTACTTCAGACTTATGTGCCATCCAGAAACCTGCGCTCTGCTAGCGAATGTCGTCTTGTGGTACCATCTCAAAGAGGCACAAAATCTCTTTCTCGGACCTTTACCATGGCTGTTCCCTGTTGGTGGAATGATCTGCCTCCCTCAACCAGAGCTTCTGAGTCAGTAGCCACTTTCAAGAAACTGCTGAAGACATATCTTTTTCGGCAGCACTTGATTCAGTAGAATTAACACTTTCTCTTCTCTTCTATAAAAAAAAAAAAAAAAAAAAAAAACTGCACTAAAATTAAACTGAGAGGGGTTATAGCACTTACGTATTGTTGTCCTTCTGTTAGTTTAACTGCTTCTATTGTTCTCATTTGTAAGTCGCTTTGGATAAAAGCGTCTGCTAAATGAATAAATGTAAATGTAAATGTCTAAGCCCCGCCTCTCTGGGAGCTGCTCTGCTGTGATTGGTCAGACATCAAACGCTCATTATCATATCTGAATCTCAGCTCTTGATCACAGCGATACGAACAGTGACGATGGCGTGGGTTTCACCGTCTCGCTCTCAGAAAACAGCGTCTCCTCGACACGAACAACACGAACTCTCCCAGTCTCAGATACACTAGTGTTTGAGGGCGGAGCTAAGAGACGCTGCTCAGCCAATCAAGACCTCAGGCTGGCATTATGCAAATGAGTTACAAATCTACAGGTGAGACTGAATTACTGAGGACTCGTTTCAGTTCAGAATCAGTTCTTTCTTTTTTCTTTCATTCACAATAACTTTGATCTTTGAAACACTGCAGATCGTTCACATTCATAACCAGCTGTCTCACACACTCTGCCTGATAGGCCGTCAGTAGTGCTGCACCTGTTGTAGACGTCTCTGCTGAGCGCCAGCGCGGACACTTTGACGAGTCTCTGTCCGCTGATCAGACAGTTCCTGGCCGCCAGGTCTTTATGCACGAAACGCTGGTCTGATAAATGCTGCATCCCATCAGCCACCTGGGCACAGATGGAGAGCTGCAGAGAGCAGTCACATGATCAACACCGAGTCACATGACTTCTTAAACACACTGAATGAGGTTATGGGAACTTACTTTAGTTTTGGTGCTGATGGGATGAGGCTTGAGTTTCCCATCGCTGCTGTTTGATATCCTGAGGAACTGCTTGAGATCACCCTGAAAAACAAGAGCGAATCAGTGTGAGTGTGTGTGTGTGTGTGTGCATGTGTGTGTGTGAGTGGCTGTACCAGATCCTCGTATTCCAGGATCATGTATTGCGGGTGAGTTTCTCGGCAGACTCCCAGCAGCCTCACGATGTGTGTGTGTGTGTGTGTGTGTCTGTCTGTGTGTGTGTGTGTGTGTGTGTGTGTGTGTCTGTCTGTCTGTGTGTGTGTGTGTGTGTCTGTCTGTGTGTGTGTGTGTGTGTGTGTGTGTGTGTGTGTGTGTGTGTCTGTCTGTGTGTGTGTGTGTGTGTGTGTGTGTGTGTGTGTGTGTGTGTTGCGTGTGTGTGCGAGTGGCTGTACCAGATCCACGTATTCCAGGATCATGTATTGCGGGTGAGTTTCTCGGCAGACTCCCAGCAGCCTCACGATGTGTGTGTGTGTGTGTGCGCGTGTGTGTGTGTGTGTGTGTGTGTCTGTCTGTGTGTGTGTGTGTGTGTGTGTGTGTGTGTGTGTCTGTCTGTGTGTGTGTGTGTGTGTGTCTGTCTGTGTGTGTGTGTGTGTGTGTGTGTGTCTGTCTGTGTGTGTGTGTGTGTCTGTCTGTGTGTGTGTGTGTGTGTGTGTGTGTGTGTCTGTGTGTGTGTGTGTGTGTGTGTCTGTCTGTGTGTGTGTGTGTGTGTGTGTGTGTGTGTGTGTGTGTGTGTGTGTGTTTGCGTGTGTGTGTGAGTGGCTGTACCAGATCCACGTATTCCAGGATCATGTATTGCGGGTGAGTTTCTCGGCAGACTCCCAGCAGCCTCACGATGTGTGTGTGTGTGTGTGCGCGTGTGTGTGTGTGTGTGTGTGTGTCTGTCTGTGTGTGTGTGTGTGTGTGTGTGTGTGTGTGTGTCTGTCTGTGTGTGTGTGTGTGTGTGTGTCTGTCTGTGTGTGTGTGTGTGTGTGTGTGTGTCTGTCTGTGTGTGTGTGTGTGTCTGTCTGTGTGTGTGTGTGTGTGTGTGTGTGTGTGTGTGTCTGTGTGTGTGTGTGTGTGTGTGTGTGTGTGTGTCTGTGTGTGTGTGTGTGTGTGTGTGTGTGTGTGTGTGTGTGTGTGTGTGTGTGTGTGTGTGTGTGTGTGTGTGTGTGTTTGCGTGTGTGTGTGAGTGGCTGTACCAGATCCACGTATTCCAGGATCATGTATTGCGGGTGAGCTTCTCGGCAGACTCCCAGCAGCCTCACGATGTGTGTGTGTTTGAGTTTGCTGAACATCTGCATCTCTCGTCTGAACTCGGACTCCTGATCTCGACTCTGTAAACTCTTCACCAACACCAGCGTCTCGTCCTCGGACTCCTCTATAGCCCTCGCTTTAGCCAGAAACACCTCGCCGAACACGCCACACCCTGCACACACACACACACACACACACACGTTTACTTGGCTAAATGGGGATATTCCATAGGCGTGATGGCTTTTATACTGTACAGACTGTATATTCTCTCTTCTTACACTAACCCGACCCATCACACACACACACACACACACACACACACACACACACACACACACACACACACACACACACACACACACACACACACACACACACACTAACCTGACCCCTGAACCTACCCATCACACACACACACACACACACACACTCACTAACCCGACCCCTAAACCTACCCATCACACACACACACACACACACACTAACCCGACCCCTAAACCTACCCCTCACACACACACACACACACACACACACACACACACACACACACACACACACACACTAACCCGACCCCTAAACCTACCCATCACACACACACACACACACACACACACACTAACCCGACCCCTAAACCTACCCATCACACACACACACACACACACACACACACTAACCCGACCCCTAAACCTACCCATCACACACACACACACACACACACACACACACTAACCCGACCCCTAAACCTACCCATCACACACACACACACACACACACACACACACTAACCCAACCCCTAAACCTACCAAATCACACACACACACACACACACTAATCCGACCCCTAAACCTACCCATCACCCATTGCGCGAGCAGTCGGTGTTTGTGTTTGAAAGCTCCGTCGAATCAATTCATTAATCCTTGATTTTCTTCTTTACCACTCATTTATAAACAAGCACTTTCTATTTTTATATCATGGGAACTTATCCTCGATACTGTTCCTTATAAAAAACAATCGGATTGCTTTGATATCGCTACTTAGACCCAACTTTGCGAATCTCGGCTACTAGCCTTTAGTCCGCTAGCATTTCACGCGTGGCCTCGCGCCTATTGACCGTCTGATTTTACACCCGTTTCACTGAAAGGATACAGGTTATATCCGGCATTTCAGTCCTAAATTACTAGTGGTAGTATCACTACTAATCTACTGTTCATCTGTTATGGCGAACATATCAGATGTGTGTCTAACGTTACCTCTGAGTGCAGGTGAGGATACATTCGAACTGATTTCGGTACGATTGGAGCTTGATTCGGTGGAGAAACAGATCCGTGGTCTGCTGGAGAGGCAAGCCGAGCTGCGGGATCGGCGATCAGCGCTTGAAACGTCACGCGCCGATGCTCACAAGTCAGTGGTTAGTAACTTTTTGACTCCGACTTCGTCCACTCCGTGCGTTTCTCTGCCCAGGAGGACGCGATCATCTCTGGCATCATTCACTCCGGCACCAACCCAACACAATGGACTCTGGGTGATCCCACAGCGGAAGACGCGAGCCAGGACCAGAGCAAGAACCTCTCCGCTCCTCCCGGTCTTCGAGATCTCCACCCGGAACCGCTTCTCCCCTCTTCGCGAGTCGGAACGCGACGACGCCGTGATCATCGGCACTTCCATGGTCCGTCATGTCCGCGCTACCTCAGGTAAGGGTAAGGTGCGCACTCACTGCCTTCCTGGTGCTCGTGTTCTTGATGTCGCCGCACAGGTTCCCCAGATCCTGAACGGTGACGAGCGCGTCGGAGCTGTGGTGCTTCTCGCTGGAACAAACGATATCAGGCTGCGGCAGACGGAGGTTCTGAAGAAGGACTACAGGAGCCTGATCGAGGCGGTACGCAGCACAGCGCCTGAGGCAACGATCATCGTGTCTGGACCGCTTCCCACGTACCGACTAGGACAAGAAAGGTTCAGTAGATTATTTGCACTAAATGAATGGTTAATGTCATTGTGTAATGAACAAAAACTACTCTTTGTAAATAATTGGAATCTGTTCTGGGAGCGACCTAGGCTCTACCGTGCTGATGGCCTGCACCCCAGCAGAGCCGGAGCGGCTGTTCTGTCGGACAACATCTCCAAGACGTTACACACCGTATGACTAGAAAATCAAATTCCAAATCACAGTCTTTGCTGTGCCAATTTAATTGATATAAGTAGTGTAGAACATTATATAGAAACTGTGTCTATTCCTCGTTTAGTGAGGCCAAATAATAAATCCACTGTAGGATCTAGGAAAAATCTTATTGTAATTAAACCTGAAAATCTAAATATCAGTGAACAAAAACAATTTCTAAAACTAGGTCTTCTAAACATTAGATCGCTCACACCTAAGGCGGTTATTGTAAATGAAATGGTCACAGATAATAGCTTCGATGTACTTTGCCTTACTGAAACCTGGCTTAAACCAAACGAGTATTTCGGTCTAAATGAGTCTACTCCGCCAGGATACTGTTATAAGCATGAGCCCCGTCTGATCGGTCGTGGCGGCGGAGTTGCAACAATCTATAGAGATATTCTTAATGTTACTCAGAAAACAGGTCACAGGTTTAATTCGTTTGAAGTACTGGTGCTAAACGTTGCGCTCTTAGATGTAAGAAATAAATCCCTATTATCTCTAGCCTTGGCTACTGTATATAGACCTCCAGGACCATATGCTGATTTCCTAAAAGAGTTTGCAGACTTTCTCTCAGATCTATTGGTCAATGCCGATAAAGCAATAATTGTTGGAGATTTTAACATACACGTAGATAACACAAACGATGCGTTAGGGACTGCGTTTACAGATTTATTAAACTCCTTTGGGGTCAAGCAAAATGTCAGTGGTCCCACTCATCGTCTAAATCATACACTAGATTTAATTATATCATATGGAACCGATCCAACCGATATAGATATTATACCGCAAAGTGACGATCTCACCGATCATCACATGGTAACTTGTATAATACGCACTGCTGAAATTTGTCATGTTGCGCCACGTTATAGACCAGGCAGAACAATCCTTCCGACCACTATAGATAGATTCTCAAATAGCTTACCTGATCTATCTCAGCTGCTCAGTGAACCCAAACTAACAGATGAACTAGAGGAAATTAGCCGGTTGTCCTGCATCCTCAATAAACAAGCTACAGTTAGTGCAAAATGCAGCCGCTAGAGTTCTTACTAGATCAAGAAAATATGATCATATAACACCAATTTTATCATCTCTACACTGGTTACCTATCAAGTTCCGTATCAATTACAAAGTACTATTACTGACCTATAAAGCCCTAAATGGTTTAGCTCCTGTGTATTTAATGGACCTTCTATCGCCCTACAATCCATCGCGTTCTTTAAGATCACTAAATTCGAGGCTTCTAGTCATTCCTAGGATATCTAAGTCCACTAAAGGAGGGAGGGCGTTCTCACATTTAGCTCCTAAACTCTGGAATAGCCTTCCTGATATTGTTCGAGGCTCTGACTCGCTGTCCCAGTTCAAAACTAGATTAAAGACGCATCTTTTTAGCCAAGCATTTACATAATGCTTACCTTTTATTATACTGCTGAATCAGATCAAATGCATTTAATACTATAAAACTTGAAGAGACTGTAGGTTATCTGTATAGGTTGCATAGTATTTGCAGTCATTACGTTCCTGTGTATATTGCGTGAATGACGGGTGGTTGGGCAGATATTGTGTTGCGGTAGGTAGTATGCCATACGGAACCGTTGTCCACTGAAACTGCCTATTCACGCACCAGTGGGGCTCGACAGCCTTAGTCAACGGGTTGGCGCGTATGGTTGGGCTGCGGAGAGATTGTGAGATTGTGGTTAGGTCTCAGCAGCAGGAGGGACGTAGAGGTCAGTAAGCAAGGCTGAGTTGAGTGGGGGACGGAGGGGGTTGATTTTGGGACGCAAGAGTCACTGTCTTCATGTTTTGTCATTTACGCCTGTGTTATGGAAATCATCATTATGAACAGCAGCTACGCTAATTATTTTCCCTTTGCTTTTCTGCTGTTATCTCGGGACGCGAGTCCCGAGAAAATGGCGTTCGTCAGCTCCAGTTTGTATCCAGCCTCTCACGGAGACTTCAGATGCTCCAATCACAAAGCCTATGAAGTGACGACTCAACACGGGCGATATGGACTCTCTATGGTGGACGGCACTGATCCTCAACAACTCGTCTTAAGACCGGCGTGCAAACTTGGACTTCCAAAAAATACTCTAAATGTTCCGATCCAATCTGACTTGTAATGCTGCCCGAATCATGCACTGTTCCTTCGTTGGCCAGAGGAGAACTGGCCCCCCGACTGAGTCTGGTTTCTCCCAAGGTTTTTTTCTCCATTCTGTCACCTGATGGAGTTTTGGTTCCTTGCCACTGTTGCCTTGGCTTTTGGCTTGCTTAGTTGGGGACATTTAACATTTAATATTCAATAATATTATTGATCTGCTTTACTTAAGGTGGACGTTGACGCAATTTCTTTTAGAAACAAACTTTGTTATATTGTTTTCATGTTATCACTGTGAAGCGCTTTGATACAATCTGTATTGTAAAAAGCGCTATATAAATAAAGGTGACTTGACTTGACTTGACACACACACACACACACACACTAACCCGATCCCTAAACCTACCCATCACACTCACACACACACACACACACACAACCCTTAAACCTACCCATCACACACACACACACACACACACACACACACACACACACACACACACACACACACACACACACACACACACACACACACACACACACACACACATACACACACACAACCCTTAAACCTTCCCATCACACACACACACAAACACACACACACACATACACACACACACACAACCCCTAAACCTACCAATGTATTAAACAATATTAAGAAACTAATATGTTTAATTTAGTTATAACTAATACTAATAACTAAACAATATTAAGATTTCTCTAAGTAAGGTATAATAATATCAAAATATTTACGCTGGTGTTCAAAAGTTTGGGATAATAAGATTTCATAAAGAGTCTCTTCTGCTCATCAAAGCTGCATTTATTTGATAAAAAATACAGTAAAACACTGAAATATTATTGTAATGTAAATCATCTGTTCTCTATGTGAATATATACTGAATTTCCAGCATCATTACTCCAGTCTTCAGTGTCACATGATCCTTCAGAAATCACTCTAATATGATGATCTGATGCTCAAGACACATTTATGATTATTATCAGTGTTGAAAACGTAATATTTCTGTGGAAACATTCCCACAGGAGTTACCCAGTGTGGTGATGGTCTGCAGGTGCGCTCTGGGAAAGTGCAGTTTGTCAGTGTTTGCTGAAGGTCTCATGGTGGTTAAAGCCACTTCTTCCTGGACCTCAGCCGTCCTGTGGCCGTTCATCTGACCAGCGCCACCTACGGGAACACACACACACACACACACACACACTTCAGATGCTCGTCTGCTCTGGTTCATCTGTAAATAAAGAGGAGTGAGGACAGTGAAGGACGAGAGAGGACCAGGCCTGGACTGTTATCTGATGTTGTGTTTATATGTGGCGGCCGTCTTTTACTTTCGTTTTTGTATGTGTTTATTTATTTATTAAAAGTCTTTAAATGTTCGCCGGTTCCCGCCTCCTTCTTCCCATAACAACGAACATTGCTACAGTTTACACTCAGATCAATATTTTGTGTCTAATTATTTACTTATGTGGCAAGTAGCCGTGTAATAAGAGGGATAATGTACATCCAGCCGGTTATCTCAGAATAAACCCCTTCAGGTGTGTGTGTGTGTGTGTGTGAGTGTGTGTGAGTGTGTGCGAGTGTGTGTGTGTGTGAGTGTGTGTGAGATAGAGTGATCTCAGAATAAACCCCCTTCAGGTGTGTGTGTGTGTGTGTGTGTGTGTGTGTGTGAGTGTGTGCGAGTGTGTGTGTGTGTGAGTGTGTGTGAGAGAGAGTGATCTCAGAATAAACCACCTTCAGGTGTGTGTGTGTGTGTGTGTGTGTTATCTCAGAATAAACCCCTTCAGGTGTGTGTGTGTGTGTGTGTGTGTGTGTGATCTCAGAATAAACCCCTTCAGGTGTGTGTGTGTGTGTGTGTGTGTGTGTGTGAGTGTGTGTGTGTGTGTGTGTGTGAGAGAGAGTGATCTCAGAATAAACCCCTTCAGGTGTGTGTGTGTTATCTCAGAATAAACCCCTTCAGGTGTGTGTGTGTGTGTTATCTCAGAATAAACCCCTTCAGGTGTGTGTGTGTGTGTGTGTGTGTGTGTGTGTGTGTGTGTGTGTGATCTCAGAATAAACCCCTTCAGGTGTGTGTGTGTGTGTTATCTCAGAATAAACCCCCTTCAGGTGTGTGTGTGTGTGTGTGTGTGTGTGTGTGTGTGTGTGTGTGTGTGTGTGTGTGTGTGTGTGTGTGTGTGTGTGTGTGAGAGAGTCCACACACAGGTAGACCTGATCCTGATCACCCTGTCGGGTTTATTCTGAGATAACAACCGGCTGGATTTACATTATCCCTTACTCATATGATACACACACACACACACACACCCTAACCCGACCCCTAAACCTACCCATCACACACACACACACACACACACACACACACCGTTCAGACACTCCATCTCGGGCTCCTCAGCGGCAGGGCTCTTCTGCAGACGCCTGCTCTTGCGTCTCTGTTTGCAGTAGAACATGAGCCCCAGCACAGCGATGATGTAGGCCACGGCCACGGCCACCGACAGCGCGATCGTCTGGAACATCCTGAACTGGCTCCTGTCCTCGTCTCCGTCGCGCGGGTGCACCGGCTTCTCTGGGGACACGCAGTCAACACCTTTACCCTGGGACACTCACACATGTACTATTATTAATCAGAACAAACAGTTATTCCCCTAAGTGATATAGGAGTAGTAGTAATGTGTGTAGCTCAAACAGTAGAGCGCTGGCGCTTGCAACACCAAGCTCATGGGTTCGACTCCCAGTAAAAGCAGCTGATAAGAATGTAAATGTGAACCTTGAAATGCAATTTAAGTCGCTTTGGATAAAAGCATCGGCCAAATGCATAAATGTAATCAGTGTAACTGTAGCGGTTTACGTTTTCCAGTTTAAATCAGTTAACCCACTGAGATACTGATCTAAAAACTGTCTAAATAAATCTTAAAGATGATCCTCTGATAGGATCTCGGTCACTGCTTCTGATGGAGAGTTTTAGGATAACAGTCATTAATGAACAGTTTAAAAGACTGAGCCTTCAGGAACTGCTGATTCGACTGCACTGGATGAGGACACACATTGAACTGCTGTTGACCTGAATTGAAACAACACTGAACTGAATTCATCTGAATAATAACACTATTGTCTTCTGTAGAGCTTGTCAAATTGAGCTTGTTTCATAATTGATGCATTTCGCAACATTAACACTATTACTGTGAAATAATCTGTATTGTATAAAGCGCTATAGATATAAATGTGAAATGAAGTTGCAAACACTATAAGATCTGTGCATCATTCAAACCAAGTCTGAGTTGCTCACCCACGACGTAAAGCTGCGCTGTCGTGTCTCTGATGTTGCAGGTGTTTCCCGCGATACAGGTGTACATGCCCGTGTCATCAGTGGTGACATCACTAATGACCAGAGAGCCATTGGGCATCTTCTGAAACCTGAGGAGAACACACACACAATCAGCACACGAGGAGGATCAGACGGGCGCAGTGAGACGGGTGCAGTGAGACGGGTGCAGTGAGGCGGGTGCAGTGAGACGGGTGCAGTGAGACGGGTGCAGTGAGACGGGCGCAGTGAGACGGGCGCAGTGAGACGGGCGCAGTGAGGCGGGTGCAGTGAGACGGGTGCAGTGAGACGGGTGCAGTGAGACGGGCGCAGTGAGACGGGCGCAGTGAGACGGGTGCAGTGAGACGGGCGCAGTGAGACGGGCGCAGTGAGACGGGTGTAGTGAGACGGGTGCAGTGAGGCGGGTGCAGTGAGACAGGTGCAGTGAGACGGGTGCAGTGAGGCGGGTGCAGTGAGACGGGTGCAGTGAGACGGGCGCAGTGAGACGGGCGCAGTGAGACGGGTGTAGTGAGACGGGTGCAGTGAGGCGGGTGCAGTGAGACAGGTGCAGTGAGACGGGTGCAGTGAGGCGGGTGCAGTGAGACGGGCGAAGTGAGACGGGCGCAGTGAGACGGGTGCAGTGAGACGGGCGCAGTGAGACGGGAGCAGTGAGACGGGCGCAGTGAGACGGGCGCAGTGAGACGGGAGCAGTGAGACGGGTGCAGTGAGACGGGCGCAGTGAGACGGGCGCAGTGAGACGGGCGCAGTGAGACGGGTGCAGTGAGACGGGAGCAGTGAGACGGGCGCAGTGAGACGGGCGCAGTGAGACGGGCGCAGTGAGACGGGAGCAGTGAGACGGGCGCAGTGAGACGGGCGCAGTGAGACGGGAGCAGTGAGACGGGCGCAGTGAGACGGGAGCAGTGAGACGGGAGCAGTGAGACGGGCGAAGTGAGACGGGTGCAGTGAGACGGGAGCAGTGAGACGGGCGCAGTGAGACGGGCGCAGTGAGGCGGGCGCAGTGAGACGGGTGCAGAGAGGCAGATGCAGTGAGACGGGTGCAGTGAGACGGGTGCAGTGAGACGGGCGCAGTGAGACGGGCGCAGTGAGACGGGCGCAGTGAGACGGGCGCAGTGAGACGGGCGGAGTGAGACGGGCGAAGTGAGACGGGTGCAGTGAGACGGGAGCAGTGAGACGGGCGCAGTGAGGCGGGCGCAGTGAGACGGGTGCAGAGAGGCAGATGCAGTGAGACGGGTGCAGTGAGACCTGCTGGAGCTGCTGCTGAGCAGTCGGTCTCTGATGCTCCACTGGATGTAGGGCCGAGGGTCTCCTGACGCCTGACAGTGAAGCACGGCTGTGTGACCCTGATACATGGGCGCAGTGAGACGGGCGAAGTGAGACGGGTGCAGTGAGACGGGTGCAGTGAGACGGGTGCAGTGAGACGGGAGCAGTGAGATGGGCGCAGTGAGACGGGCGAAGTGAGACGGGCGAAGTGAGACGGGTGCAGTGAGACGGGCGCAGTGAGACGGGTGCAGTGAGACGGGTGCAGTGAGGCAGGCGCAGTGAGACGTGCGCAGTGAGACGGGTGCAGTGAGACGGGCGCAGTGAGATGGGCGCAGTGAGACGGGTGCAGTGAGACGGGAGCAGTGAGATGGGCGCAGTGAGACGGGCGAAGTGAGACGGGCGAAGTGAGACGGGTGCAGTGAGACGGGTGCAGTGAGACGGGCGCAGTGAGACGGGTGCAGTGAGGCAGGTGCAGTGAGACGGGCGCAGTGAGACGGGTGCAGTGAGGCGGGCGCAGTGAGACGGGCGCAGTGAGACGGGTGCAGTGAGACGGGCGCAGTGCAGTGAGACGGGCGCAGTGAGACGGGTGCAGTGAGACGGGCGCAGTGAGACGGGCGCAGTGAGACGGCGCAGTGAGACGGGCGCAGTGAGACGGGCGCCGTGAGACGGGCGCAGTGAGACGGGCGCAGTGAGACGGGCGCAGTGAGACGGGTGCAGTGAGACGGGCGCAGTGAGACGGGCACAGTGAGACGGGCGCAGTGAGACGGGTGCAGTGAGACGGGTGCAGTGAGACGGGTGCAGTGAGACGGGCGCAGTGAGACGGGTGCAGAGAGGCAGATGCAGTGAGACGGGTGCAGTGAGACGGGCGCAGTGAGACGGGCGCAGTGAGACGGGCGCAGTGAGACGGGCGCAGTGAGACGGGTGCAGTGAGACGGGTGCAGTGAGACGGGCGCAGTGAGACGGGTGCAGTGAGACGGGTGCAGTGAGACGGGCGCAGTGAGACGGGTGCAGAGAGGCAGATGCAGTGAGACGGGTGCAGTGAGACCTGCTGGAGCTGCTGCTGAGCAGTCGGTCTCTGATGCTCCACTGGATGTAGGGCCGAGGGTCTCCTGACGCCTGACAGTGAAGCACGGCTGTGTGACCCTGATACACCGTCGTCTGCTCCGGCTCCAGCTTAAACTCCACGAGGACTGACAACACACACACATACAGGTGAACAAGAACGAGTCATCACCCACAGCATTCAATCAGAACATACACACACACACACACACACACACACAGGTGAACAAGAACGAGTCATCAACCACAGCGTTCAATCAGAACATACACACACACACACACACACACACAGGTGAACAAGAACGAGTCATCACCCACAGCATTCAATCAGAACATACACACACACACACACACACACACACACACAGGTGAACAAGAACGAGTCATCAACCTCAGCGTTCAATCAGAACACACACACACACACACACACACACACCTCCTACAGTGAGATGCACGTGTGCTCGTATCTCTCCCTGAGCGCTGCTGGACGCCACACACGTGTAGTTTCCTCCGTCGGATCGGCTCACGGTACTGAAGTGAAGAATTCCTTTCATCTGAGTCGCGTGAGGCGGGAGATCAGCGCCGTCTGTTGGCACACACACACACACACACACGACACGAGACACACACACACAAGACACACACGGGAGAAACACGCATGTTCACACTGACACCAGGAAGTTCAGTTTAAGTCAGCGCTGGTGATGTGACTATGCAAAAGAGCAGTGACACGATACAGCGACAACCAATGGGAAAGCAGACAGCAGAGGTCACGTGATCTAAATCTTGATATATTAGTGACCAGCAGTCATTTGAGTTGCTCTGTGAATTTTAAATGAATTTAAATGATTTAAATGAAAGGATAGTCAGAGTTGGGGTTGTTCTCTGACCTGCTCTGCTCCAGTGTACAGTGGGTGTCTCTCGCCCGGTCGCCACACAGCTGATGCTGCTCTCTCTCTCCAGCTGCACACACTGCGCCGGCTGCGGGACGGGCGTGAACTTTAACCTCTCTGAGAGACACATCACACACACATGAGTAAAGCTGGCACTCAAACGTGCCGTGATGTAACGGCACGCAAACCACAACGAAACAGAATTTATATCTGCACAAAACAAACACCTGATGTCACCTGATTGGAGACAGTTTAACTAAACTAAAAATATCCTGTAAGTTTCAAAACTCAAAACTTCCTTGATATTTCAAAAATGTTGCTTTTTGCTTTTAAAGCTTTTATTGAGATCAAGGCCAGAAAACGTCAGGATCTGAAAAGTGTGGAATTATGACGTAATAGTGCAGAAGAACATCAACGCCTACGTCTGCGTCACGCGTCTTTGGCCCCGCCCACTGCAGCGTTAGTGAATATTACATGAGAACGAGTAAAGATCGACACAGGATCAATACCATTACCTTCCAAACGATCCTAATGCTAGGAGAGTGTTGTTTCAACTGTGAAAGTCTCAGCATCATTAGTTTGTATTCGGTGCACACACACACACACACACACACTCACACTCACCCAGTATGTGAACGCGTGCGTGTGCGCTGATGGATCCTCCCTCTGACACACACGTGCAGCTGAACATCTGACCATCGTTCACCTCAGCGCTGTTGATCCTCAGAGTCCCGTTAGAGAAGAGCTTATAACGAGAGCCCTGCAGAGAGAGAGTGTGTGTGTGTGTGAGAAACCTGACGCGAGGTCACCTGATCAGACCATGATGAGTGTGTTCACCTCCTCACTGATCGGGACGCTTTTGCGGTACCATGTGACCCGGGGTTCAGGTGTTCCCTGAGCGTGACAGTGCAGGAGACCCGGCTGACCCTCCTCGATGTGTGTGTCCTGCGGCCTCACAATCCACTCTGGAGAGGCTGTAAACACACACACACACACACACACACACTGTAACGGTCACTTAAAGCATTTAAGGTAGTTCGAGGTACAATGAGAACTACGCAACTTTGAGATCAGTGTGTGTTGGGTCAGTTGAGTGTGTGTTGGGTCAGATGAGTGTGTGTTGGGTCAGATGAGTGAGTGTTGGGTCAGATCAGTGTGTGTTGGGTCAGATGACTATATGTTGGGTCAGATCAGAGTGTGTTGGGTCAGATGAGTGTGTGTTGGGTCAGATGAGTGTGTGTTGGGTCAGATCAGTGTGTGTTGGGTCAGATCAGTGTGTGTTTTGGGTCAGATGAGTGTGTGTTGGGTCAGATCAGTGTGTATTGGGTCAGATGAGTGTGTGCTAGGGCAGATGAGTGTGTGTTGGGTCAGATGAGTGTGTGTTGGGTCAGATGAGTGTGTGTTGGGTCAGATCAGTGTGTGACTCACTGGCGACAGTGACCTCGAGCTCCTGCTGCTTGGTTCCGGCCTGGTTGCGAGCGACGCAGGTGTAGAGGCCCGAGTCTGAGGTGTGTGTGTTGCTGAAGATCAGGTCTCTGTCGCGCTGGTGGACTCGACCCTCAGACGCCACACGAGCACCAGCGCGCTCCCACCACACCTGAGGCTCCGGCTGACCCCGCGGAGGATCACACCTCACACTCGCCCTGATGGAGGACGAGAACACCCGAGACATGCGCTCGCCCATCTCACTGATCTCTACAAACACACACACACACACACAGCAGATAAACACCTGTTCTGTCAGGACCACTATCGTCAAATACGATTGACAAATTAGCACACAGTTGGGATTGCTGGTCTGTGTGGCAGATATCATTAATTCAAGATTTTAAAGTACAACATAATGGGAGAATTTGGTCTGATTCAAGGGGAATCAGAATGCCAAGAGAATCCTGACTGAGACAAGAGGAGCTGGGGACGGAGGAGGGTAATCACTCCTGAGAAACGAGAGGAGCTGGGGACGGAGGAGGGTAATCACTCCTGAGAAACGAGAGGAGCTGGGGACGGAGGAGGGTAATCAGCTCCTGAGAAACGAGAGGAGCTGGGGAGGGAGGAGGGTAATCAGCTCCTGAGAAACGAGAGGAGCTGGGGACGGAGGAGGGTAATCAGCTCCTGAGAAACGAGAGGAGCTGGGGAGGGAGGAGGGTAATCAGCCGTAAACTCAGGAGCTGATAATCAGCTCCTGAGAAACGAGAGGAGCTGGGGAGGGAGGAGGGTAATCAGCTCCTGAGAAACGAGAGGAGCTGGGGAGGGAGGAGGGTAATCAGCCCCTGAGAAACGAGTGGAGCTGGGGAGGGAGGAGGGTAATCAGCTCCTGAGAAACGAGAGGAGCTGGGGAGGGAGGAGGGTAATCAGCCCCTGAGAAACGAGAGGAGCTGGGGAGGGAGGAGGGTAATCAGCCCCTGAGAAACGAGAGAAGCTGGGGAGGGAGGAGGGTAATCAGCCCCTGAGAAACTAGAGGAGCTGGGGAGGGAGGAGGGTAATCAGCCCCTGAGAAACGAGAGGAGCTGGGGAGGGAGGAGGGTAATCAGCCCCTGAGAAACGAGAGAAGCTGGGGAGGGAGGAGGGTAATCAGCCCCTGAGAAACTAGAGGAGCTGGGGACGGAGGAGGGTAATCACTCCTGAGAAACAAGAGGAGCTGGGGACGGAGGAGGGTAATCACTCCTGAGAAAGGAGAGGAGCTGGGGACGGAGGAGGGTAATCAGCTCCTGAGAAACGAGAGGAGCTGGGGAGGGAGGAGGGTAATCAGCCCCTGAGAACCGAGAGGAGCTGGGGACGGAGGAGGGTAATCAGCTCCTGAGAACCGAGAGGAGCTGGGGACGGAGGAGGGTAATCAGCTCCTGAGAAACGAGAGGAGCTGGGGAGGGAGGAGGGTAATCAGCTCCTGAGAAACGAGAGGAGCTGGGGACGGAGGAGGGTAATCAGCTCCTGAGAAACGAGAGGAGCTGGGGAGGGAGGAGGGTAATCAGCTCCTGAGAAACGAGAGGAGCTGGGGAGGGAGGAGGGTAATCAGCTCCTGAGAAACGAGAGGAGCTGGGGACGGAGGAGGGTAATCAGCTCCTGAGAAACGAGAGGAGCTGGGGAGGGAGGAGGGTAATCAGCTCCTGAGAAACGAGAGGAGCTGGGGAGGGAGGAGGGTAATCAGCTCCTGAGAAACGAGAGGAGCTGGGGACGGAGGAGGGTAATCAGCTCCTGAGAAACGAGAGGAGCTGGGGAGGGAGGAGGGTAATCAGCCGTAAACTCAGGAGCTGATAATCAGCTCCTGAGAAACGAGAGGAGCTGGGGAGGGAGGAGGGTAATCAGCTCCTGAGAAACGAGAGGAGCTGGGGACGGAGGAGGGTAATCAGCTCCTGAGAAACGAGAGGAGCTGGGGAGGGAGGAGGGTAATCAGCTCCTGAGAAACGAGAGGAGCTGGGGAGGGAGGAGGGTAATCAGCTCCTGAGAAACGAGAGGAGCTGGGGACGGAGGAGGGTAATCAGCTCCTGAGAAACGAGAGGAGCTGGGGAGGGAGGAGGGTAATCAGCTCCTGAGAAACGAGAGGAGCTGGGGACGGAGGAGGGTAATCAGCTCCTGAGAAACGAGAGGAGCTGGGGAGGGAGGAGGGTAATCAGCCGTAAACTCAGGAGCTGATAATCAGCTCCTGAGAAACGAGAGGAGCTGGGGAGGGAGGAGGGTAATCAGCTCCTGAGAAACGAGAGGAGCTGGGGAGGAAGGAGGGTAATCAGCCCCTGAGAAACGAGTGGAGCTGGGGAGGGAGGAGGGTAATCAGCTCCTGAGAAACGAGAGGAGCTGGGGAGGGAGGAGGGTAATCAGCCCCTGAGAAACGAGAGGAGCTGGGGAGGGAGGAGGGTAATCAGCCCCTGAGAAACGAGAGAAGCTGGGGAGGGAGGAGGGTAATCAGCCCCTGAGAAACTAGAGGAGCTGGGGAGGGAGGAGGGTAATCAGCCCCTGAGAAACGAGAGGAGCTGGGGAGGGAGGAGGGTAATCAGCCCCTGAGAAACGAGAGGAACTGGGGAGGGAGGAGGGTAATCAGCCCCTGAGAAACGAGAGGAGCTGGGGAGGGAGGAGGGTAATCAGCCCCTGAGAAACGAGAGGAGCTGGGGAGGGAGGAGGGTAATCAGCCCCTGAGAAACTAGAGGAGCTGGGGAGGGAGGAGGGTAATCAGCTCCTGAGAAACTAGAGGAGCTGGGGAGGGAGGAGGGTAATCAGCCCCTGAGAAACTAGAGGAGCTGGGGAGGGAGGAGGGTAATCAGCCCCTGAGAAACGAGAAGAGCTGGGGAGGGAGGAGGGTAATCAGCCCCTGAGAAACGAGAAGAGCTGGGGAGGGAGGAGGGTAATCAGCTCCTGAGAAACTAGAGGAGCTGGGGAGGGAGGAGGGTAATCAGCCCCTGAGAAACTAGAGGAGCTGGGGAGGGAGGAGGGTAATCAGCCCCTGAGAAATGAGAGGAGCCGGGGAGGGAGGAGGGTAATCAGCCCCTGAGAAACTAGAGGAGCTGGGGAGGGAGGAGGGTAATCAGCCCCTGAGAAACTAGAGGAGCTGGGGAGGGAGGAGGGTAATCAGCTCCTGAGAAACGAGTGGAGCTGGGGAGGGAGGAGGGTAATCAGCCCCTGAGAAACTAGAGGAGCTGGGGAGGGAGGAGGGTAATCAGCCCCTGAGAAACTAGAGGAGCTGGGGAGGGAGGAGGGTAATCAGCCCCTGAGAAACGAGAGGAGCTGGGGATGGAGGAGGGTAATCAGCTCCTGAGAAACTAGAGGAGCTGGGGAGGGAGGAGGGTAATCAGCTCCTGAGAAACGAGAGGAGCTGGGGAGGGAGGAGGGTAATCAGCTCCTGAGAAACGAGAGGAGCTGGGGATGGAGGAGGGTAATCAGCTCCTGAGAAACTAGAGGAGCTGGGGAGGGAGGAGGGTAATCAGCTCCTGAGAAACGAGAGGAGCTGGGGAGGGAGGAGGGTTATCAGCTCCTGAGAAACGAGAGGAGCTGGGGAGGGAGGAGGGTAATCAGCTCCTGAGAAACGAGAGGAGCTGGGGAGGGAGGAGGGTAATCAGCCCCTGAGAAACTAGAGGAGCTGGGGAGGGAGGAGGGTAATCAGCCCCTGAGAAACGAGAGGAGCTGGGGAGGGAGGAGGGTAATCAGCTCCTGAGAAACTAGAGGAGCTGGGGAGGGAGGAGGGTAATCAGCTCCTGAGAAACGAGAGGAGCTGGGGAGGGAGGAGGGTAATCAGCTCCTGAGAAACTAGAGGAGCTGGGGAGGGAGGAGGGTAATCAGCTCCTGAGAAACGAGAGGAGCTGGGGAGGGAGGAGGGTAATCAGCTCCTGAGAAACGAGAGGAGCTGGGGAGGGAGGAGGATAATCAGCCCCTGAGAAACTAGAGGAGCTGGGGAGGGAGGAGGGTAATCAGCTCCTGAGAAACTAGAGGAGCTGGGGAGGGAGGAGGGTAATCAGCCCCTGAGAAACGAGAGGAGCTGGGGAGGGAGGAGGGTAATCAGCCCCTGAGAAACTAGAGGAGCTGGGGAGGGAGGAGGGTAATCAGCCCCTGAGAAACTAGAGGAGCTGGGGAGGGAGGAGGGTAATCAGCTCCTGAGAAACTAGAGGAGCTGGGGAGGGAGGAGGGTAATCAGCTCCTGAGAAACGAGAGGAGCTGGGGAGGGAGGAGGGTAATCAGCCCCTGAGAAACTAGAGGAGCTGGGGAGGGAGGAGGGTAATCAGCCCCTGAGAAACTAGAGGAGCTGGGGAGGGAGGAGGGTAATCAGGCCCTGAGAAACTAGAGGAGCTGGGGAGGGAGGAGGGTAATCAGCCCCTGAGAAACGAGAAGAGCTGGGGAGGGAGGAGGGTAATCAGCTCCTGAGAAACTAGAGGAGCTGGGGAGGGAGGAGGGTAATCAGCCCCTGAGAAACGAGAGGAGCTGGGGAGGGAGGAGGGTAATCAGCCCCTGAGAAACGAGAGAAGCTGGGGAGGGAGGAGGGTAATCAGCCCCTGAGAAACTAGAGGAGCTGGGGAGGGAGGAGGGTAATCAGCCCCTGAGAAACGAGAGGAGCTGGGGAGGGAGGAGGGTAATCAGCCCCTGAGAAACGAGAGGAACTGGGGAGGGAGGAGGGTAATCAGCCCCTGAGAAACGAGAGGAGCTGGGGAGGGAGGAGGGTAATCAGCCCCTGAGAAACGAGAGGAGCTGGGGAGGGAGGAGGGTTATCAGCCCCTGAGAAACTAGAGGAGCTGGGGAGGGAGGAGGGTAATCAGCTCCTGAGAAACTAGAGGAGCTGGGGAGGGAGGAGGGTAATCAGCCCCTGAGAAACTAGAGGAGCTGGGGAGGGAGGAGGGTAATCAGCCCCTGAGAAACGAGAAGAGCTGGGGAGGGAGGAGGGTAATCAGCCCCTGAGAAACGAGAAGAGCTGGGGAGGGAGGAGGGTAATCAGCTCCTGAGAAACTAGAGGAGCTGGGGAGGGAGGAGGGTAATCAGCCCCTGAGAAACTAGAGGAGCTGGGGAGGGAGGAGGGTAATCAGCCCCTGAGAAACGAGAGGAGCCGGGGAGGGAGGAGGGTAATCAGCCCCTGAGAAACTAGAGGAGCTGGGGAGGGAGGAGGGTAATCAGCCCCTGAGAAACTAGAGGAGCTGGGGAGGGAGGAGGGTAATCAGCTCCTGAGAAACGAGTGGAGCTGGGGAGGGAGGAGGGTAATCAGCCCCTGAGAAACTAGAGGAGCTGGGGAGGGAGGAGGGTAATCAGCCCCTGAGAAACTAGAGGAGCTGGGGAGGGAGGAGGGTAATCAGCCCCTGAGAAACGAGAGGAGCTGGGGATGGAGGAGGGTAATCAGCTCCTGAGAAACTAGAGGAGCTGGGGAGGGAGGAGGGTAATCAGCTCCTGAGAAACGAGAGGAGCTGGGGAGGGAGGAGGGTAATCAGCTCCTGAGAAACGAGAGGAGCTGGGGATGGAGGAGGGTAATCAGCTCCTGAGAAACGAGAGGAGCTGGGGAGGGAGGAGGGTAATCAGCTCCTGAGAAACGAGAGGAGCTGGGGAGGGAGGAGGGTAATCAGCTCCTGAGAAACGAGAGGAGCTGGGGAGGGAGGAGGGTAATCAGCCCCTGAGAAACTAGAGGAGCTGGGGAGGGAGGAGGGTAATCAGCCCCTGAGAAACGAGAGGAGCTGGGGAGGGAGGAGGGTAATCAGCTCCTGAGAAACTAGAGGAGCTGGGGAGGGAGGAGGGTAATCAGCTCCTGAGAAACGAGAGGAGCTGGGGAGGGAGGAGGGTAATCAGCTCCTGAGAAACTAGAGGAGCTGGGGAGGGAGGAGGGTAATCAGCTCCTGAGAAATGAGAGGAGCTGGGGAGGGAGGAGGGTAATCAGCTCCTGAGAAACGAGAGGAGCTGGGGAGGGAGGAGGGTAATCAGCCCCTGAGAAACTAGAGGAGCTGGGGAGGGAGGAGGGTAATCAGCTCCTGAGAAACTAGAGGAGCTGGGGAGGGAGGAGGGTAATCAGCCCCTGAGAAACGAGAGGAGCTGGGGAGGGAGGAGGGTAATCAGCCCCTGAGAAACTAGAGGAGCTGGGGAGGGAGGAGGGTAATCAGCCCCTGAGAAACTAGAGGAGCTGGGGAGGGAGGAGGGTAATCAGCTCCTGAGAAACTAGAGGAGCTGGGGAGGGAGGAGGGTAATCAGCTCCTGAGAAACGAGAGGAGCTGGGGAGGGAGGAGGGTAATCAGCCCCTGAGAAACTAGAGGAGCTGGGGAGGGAGGAGGGAAATCAGCCCCTGAGAAACTAGAGGAGCTGGGGAGGGAGGAGGGTAATCAGCCCCTGAGAAACTAGAGGACCTGGGGAGGGAGGAGGGTAATCAGCCCCTGAGAAACTAGAGGAGCTGGGGAGGGAGGAGGGTAATCAGCCGGGGAGGGAGGAGGGTAATCAGCCCCTGAGAAACGAGAGGAGCTGGGGAGGGAGGAGGGTAATCAGCCCCTGAGAAACGAGAGGAGCTGGGGAGGGAGGAGGGTAATCAGCCCCTGAGAAACGAGAGGAGCTGGGGAGGGAGGAGGGTAATCAGCCCCTGAGAAACGAGAGGAGCTGGGGAGGGAGGAGGGTAATCAGCCCCTGAGAAACTAGAGGAGCTGGGGAGGGAGGAGGGTAATCAGCCCCTGAGAAACAAGAGGAGCTGGGGAGGGAGGAGGGTAATCAGCTCCTGAGAAACTAGAGGAGCTGGGGAGGGAGGAGGGTAATCAGCCCCTGAGAAACTAGTGGAGCTGGGGAGGGAGGAGGGTAATCAGCCCCTGAGAAACTAGTGGAGCTGGGGAGGGAGGAGGGTAATCAGGGTAATTTATCGTTCATGTAAACACTGTGTTCTGATTCATCAATCGGATTGATTTGTGTGTGTGTTTGTGTGTAAGAGTGTAAGTGAGTGTGTATGCGAGTGTATGTGTATGTGAGTGTGTGTGTGAGTGAGAGAGAGTATAGGTGAGTGTGTATATGAGTGTGTGTGTATGTGGGTGTGTGTATGTATGTGAGTGTGTGTGTGAGAGTGTAAGTGAGTGTGTATGTGAGTGTGTGTATGTAGGTGTGTGTATGCGAGTGTGTGTGTGTGTGTGTGTGTGTGTGTGAGAGAGTGTAAGTGAGTGTGTGTGTAAGAGAGAGAGAGAGAGTGTGAGTGTGTATATGAGTGTGTGTGTGAGAGAGTGTAAGTGAGTGTGTATGTGAGTGTGTGTGTATGTGAGTGTGTGAGTGTGAGTGTGAGTGTGAGTGTGTGTGTGTGTGTGTGAGAGAGTGTGAGTGTGTATGTGAGTGTGTGTGTGTGTGTGTTTTGTCTCACCTGCGATCCTGAGTGCTGCCTCCACGTCCACGTGTTTGTTCTTTCCATACTGAGCCACACACTTATACACACCTGTGCTTCGCTGCTTCACCTGAGTAATGTGCAGTGTGCCGTTAGCATACACCACAACCCTGCACACACACACACACACACACACACACACACACACACACACACACACACACACACACAGGTTAGTCACAGGTGAGTTGTTTTTAGGAGTAAAATCATTGTAACTGTACAGAATTCAGGAACATGACAAATTGTTTATTCTATTACTAGAATATGAACAATTCTGCCAGAAGCGAGTCAGAGTAACTGTAGTGTTTACTGTTGCTAAGCAACGACACAACACACACACAGAATGTGGGTCACGGGTGTGTTATGGCATCAGACGCGGCTCTACCAGACAGAAACGGTTTGATCAAACACAATCTAACATTCAGAATCACAGTCAAAACAGACTGAAGAGAGAGAGAGAGAGAAACATGGGTGTGTGTGTGTGTGTGTGTGTTTCTTCAGCACGTTCACAGCTGAAGATGTTTCTATTAACACTCACACGAGACAAAGGAGATCAGAATCAAACCGTGACTGAGAGATTCTGGTGAGATCTGCAGTGTGTGTTGAAGTGTAGAGATTAGCACAGGATGTTATTAGCGCATTAAACATCATCAAAGCAGAACATCACTGCTGAACGTGCCCAAACATTCACTGGACTACCCATAATGCACCAGTCAAAGACTCAAAGGCATGATGGATCATTTATCAGTGGGTGGTCAGACATGCTGACACGCTTTAAGGCCCTGATACACACAGGATACACAAGTTCTCCACTAAGTAAAAACAAGTTGGAAGTCCTTTATGAGCGATATACTGTTAGCGAACATCCCAGCGCCGCCCACACGTTTTCACTCGCGTCTGACCTCGACTGAACTGAAGAACTGCCAGAGATCTACACCTCGGAGAAGGCGGAGCTTCAGAGCCACACCCACAGAAGGCGGAGCCTCAGAGCCACGCCCACCTCCTGAAACACACTCGAAATAAACTCTTTTATTTTTGGATTTCGCTGGAAGTATACCTTTACACTCCTCGCTCGCACAGTTCAAGCCCACACGCTCTCAACCAGGTCAGTATTTAAAGGGGACGTATTACGCCCCTGTTCACCAGATGTAATATAAATCTATGGTGTCTTCAGAATGTGTGTGTGAAATTTCAGCTCAAAATACCTGATCATTTATTATAGCTTGTCAAATTCGCCCCTTTTTGGGTGTGAGCAAAAACGCGCCGTTTGTGTGTGTGTCCCTTTAAATGCTAATGAGCGTTAGCTCCGCCTCCATTCAGAAGAGGGCGGAGCCTTCACACAAGCTTCACAGACTCCGGCTATAACACCACAGGCCGATCTCACTGATCCAGAGTCAGGAGTAACAGCAGCGAGTGCAGCCTTACGGAGAGACTCAGGGAGAGCTTCACTTTTACACGTTTCTGAATGTTAGCGGAGACATTTCTGTAGTTGTTGTGGAGTTACACTGATCATCTCCTCATCATGTTGAACTCTTCCACAAGTGTCCACAGTTCCTGAGGTGTTTATAAGACAGCGCTGACATGTTCTGGTCAATAGTGTTCAGTGTCGTCTGTGCTCGACCACAGAACAGTTTCAGGCTTTGCTGGATCTTCTCCAGTGCGTTAGAACTGGTCTCTGTTGGCGCTCGCCGAACCCAATGTCGCTGGTGTGTGTGAACGTGCAGATTAAGGGCCGGGAATATTATAATAAGATCCTCTTCATACGGCAGAAGGAGCGAAATCTGACCGACATGCTCTCAGAGAAAGCCTCACCAGAACACAGTTACTGGGTTTCACTTGTCATGTGTTCTGTGTCGGTAAGCACCGGATTACAGCTCTCACACACGGGGAAAGGCAGATCTCCATATGTCCCCTTTAGAGGCTCACTGGTCTAACGTGAAAACTGAGCGCTGGAGGCCTGGAGCTTGTTTGGTGTGGTTCCCCGAGGTGTAAACACTGTGATGAAGCGGCTCACCCTGATGTGTTGACGACGGGTTCTGTGTCGTGGAACCACTGGAGAACCGGCGGAGGCTTGGCTCTGAACCGACAGTGAAACACAGCGTCCTCGTTACCCAGAACCACCTGATCCACTGGAGCCACCAGCACACGGGGGAGAGTCTTATCTGCACACACACACACAGAGAGAGAGAGAGAAGAGTTAGGTTCTGATCTTAATGATATACAGACACACACACACACACACAGAGCTTCCATCATTAGCAGCCACTAACAGCATCCGCCAGGTGTCACGTGACCTGTGACCTAGCAGATTCCAGAGCTCGTCCAGTGTCTCCGTCTGATCCTGCAGTGATTCTCAAATCACCTTCACTGTTTTACAGTAACAAACATGATCACATCATATAAAGCATAACTTTACACACATTAATACAGTTACTGATGAATTCATACATTATTATGTTCATCATCAATCATACAGATCTGTACAACATATGTTTATGTAGTTACTGATTTAATCAAGTGTTTTCAATTTAGTTTATCTTCGCGTCTCTCATCATGTTCTGATATTTAATTTGTTTATGAGTTTTGTGATGATGCGTCAGTCAGTGACTCGTGAAATATTCATAATTGAATCTTCATTTATCATTGATAAAAAATAGTGCTGTGCAACAATTAATCGCATCCAAAATAAAAGTTTGTGTTTACATAATATGTGTGTGCACGGTGTATAAATATTTTGTATATATAAATAAGCACACATGCATGTATATATTTAAGAATTGTTTTTTTATGTATATATAAAATATTTATATATAATATAAATTATATAAATATATACAGTATGTACATGCAAATATTTCTCAAATACATACATGCATGTGTGCTTATTTATATATACTAAATATTTATACACAGTGCACACACATATTATGTAAACACATGCATATGCATTTTAAAATCACAATGATCTACTTTTTAATATGAATCAACATTTATTAGATTTGCAATACAATTTGAATGAAGGCAGAATCAAATCAAAAGATGCAGCATTCTCATTCAGAGATCATCAGATGACACACACACACACACACACACACACACACACACACACACACACACACACACA
>NW_026606677.1:422500-445000 GCF_029890125.1 Rhinichthys klamathensis goyatoka
TTCATCCCTGCACTAAACACACACCTCAGATTCATCCGTGCACTAAACACACACCTCAGATTCATCTGTGCACTAAACACACACCTCAGATTCATCCGTGCACTAAACACACACCTCAGATTCATCTGTGCACTAAACACACACCTCAGATTCATCCCTGCACTAAACACACACCTCAGATTCATCCCTGCACTAAACACACACCTCAGATTCATCCGTGCACTAAACACACACCTCAGATTCATCCGTGCACTAAACACACACCTCAGATTCATCTGTGCACTAAACACACACCTCAGATTCATCTGTGCACTAAACACACACCTCAGATTCATCCGTGCACTAAACACACACCTCAGATTCATCTGTGCACTAAACACACACCTCAGATTCATCCGTGCACTAAACACACACCTCAGATTCATCCGTGCACTAAACACACACCTCAGATTCATCTGTGCACTAAACACACACCTCAGATTCATCTGTGCACTAAACACACACCTCAGATTCATCCCTGCACTAAACACACACCTTAGATTCATCCGTGCACTAAACACACACCTCAGATTCATCCGTGCACTAAACACACACCTCAGATTCATCCGTGCACTAAACACACACCTCAGATTCATCCCTGCACTAAACACACACCTCAGATTCATCTGTGCACTAAACACACACCTCAGATTCATCTGTGCACTAAACACACACCTCAGATTCATCCGTGCACTAAACACACACCTCAGATTCATCCGTGCACTAAACACACACCTCAGATTCATCCCTGCACTAAACACACACCTCAGATTCATCCCTGCACTAAACACACACCTCAGATTCATCCCTGCACTAAACACACACCTCAGATTCATCCGTGCACTAAACACACACCTCAGATTCATCCGTGCACTAAACACACACCTCAGATTCATCTGTGCACTAAACACACACCTCAGATTCATCCCTGCACTAAACACACACCTCAGATTCATCCGTGCACTAAACACACACCTCAGATTCATCCGTGCACTAAACACACACCTCAGATTCATCTGTGCACTAAACACACACCTCAGATTCATCTGTGCACTAAACACACACCTCAGATTCATCTGTGCACTAAACACACACCTCAGATTCATCCGTGCACTAAACACACACCTCAGATTCATCTGTGCACTAAACACTAGGGGTGGAACGGTACACAGAAGTCACGGTTCGGTTCATACCTCGGTTCAGACATCACGGTTCGGTACGATTTCGGTACAATGGAGTGAAAAGCAAAGCAAAAATGCAGAAGGCATTTTTATAAATGTCTTAAACCTTGTATTTTTTTTAAATAAGTTTTATTAATAAAGGCATAGAACCAGTTTATTTGTAGTGCACTGACAGTAGTTTTATATAATTAGTTTATTAATTCAATTATTAAAAAGACGAAAAGACCTTGAGATATGTTTGGTAATTGTACCTGAATGAATTTAAAATTAATTTGCTATTTCAGATCAAGATATTTGTTTTCCTTCATTTTAATTAACTAACTTTATTCTCATCTGAATTATAAATAATTGATTTCCGTATAAAATAATACTACCATAAAAACTTTTGTTAACAGTTGTAGGTTACAGTTTGACAAGAGTTTAGAGTGTGACAAAAGCACAATGTTGTGTTTTATTGCCAGTGTACACAAATATAAGTAAACAATTTGCAGTTTTAATGATGTCCTGTATGAAAAAAATGACGGAGTATGTTTTTAAGTTTCCACTGTTCGATCGCCCGTGCCTCTCTCTCTCACACACACACACACACACACACACACTGTTCATCGCGCGATTCGCGCCCGCGCCTCTCTCTCTCTCTCGCACGCGCGCGCACACACACACACACACACACACACACACACACACACTGTTCATCGCGCGATTCGCGCCCGCGCCTCTCTCTCTCGCGCGCGCGCACACACACACACACACACACACTGTTCATCGCGCGATTCGCGCCCGCGCCTCTCTCTCTCTCGCACGCGCGCGCACACACACACACACTGTTCGATCGCGCCTCTCTCTCTCTCGCACACACACACACACTGTTCATCGCGCCTCTCTCTCTCTCTCTCTCTCTCGCGCGCACACAGACACACACACTCCTGCATTGCAATCTTGATCGCAGCCTGTTCATTGCTGCGTTAACAGTCACACCAAAAGCGAATAGAGCGAAATTTATCGCTATTTAAGAGTTTTTTTTTTTATTTGTACCGTGTATTCTGCGTGCAAATTCGTGCACCGAACCGTGACGCCCGTACCGTTTCGGTTCAATACGAATACATGTACCGTTCCACCCCTACTAAACACACACCTCAGATTCATCCCTGCACTAAACACACACCTCAGATTCATCCGTGCACTAAACACACACCTCAGATTCATCCGTGCACTAAACACACACCTCAGATTCATCCGTGCACTAAACACACACCTCAGATTCATCCCTGCACTAAACACACACCTCAGATTCATCTGTGCACTAAACACACACCTCAGATTCATCTGTGCACTAAACACACACCTCAGATTCATCCGTGCA
The DNA here is from genome assembly GCF_029890125.1 of Rhinichthys klamathensis goyatoka. NCBI lineage: Eukaryota > Metazoa > Chordata > Actinopteri > Cypriniformes > Leuciscidae > Rhinichthys > Rhinichthys klamathensis. The sequence continues at coordinate 425,084 of NW_026606677.1, forward strand.
CTAAACACACACCTCAGATTCATCCCTGCACTAAACACACACCTCAGATTCATCCCTGCACTAAACACACACCTCAGATTCATCCCTGCACTAAACACACACCTCAGATTCATCCGTGCACTAAACACACACCTCAGATTCATCTGTGCACTAAACACACACCTCAGATTCATCTGTGCACTAAACACACACCTCAGATTCATCTGTGCACTAAACACACACCTCAGATTCATCCGTGCACTAAACATACACCTCAGATTCATCCCTGCACTAAACACACACCTCAGATTCATCCCTGCACTAAACACACACCTCAGATTCATCCCTGCACTAAACACACACCTCAGATTCATCCGTGCACTAAACACACACCTCAGATTCATCCGTGCACTAAACACACACCTCAGATTCATCCGTGCACTAAACACACACCTCAGATTCACTGCACTAAACAACACACAACCTCAGATTCATCCTGCACTAAACACACCTCAGAATCATCCGATTGCACTAAAACTCCACCTCAGATTCATCCGTTCTTGCACTTAAACACACACCCTCAGATTCATCCCCTGCACTACAACACACACCCTCAGATTCATCCCTGCACTAAACAAACAACCTCAGATCATCCCACTACACCACCCATTCCGCACTAAACACACACCTGCAGATTCATCCCTGCTCCCTAAACACACACTCAGATTCATCCTGCACTAAACACACACCTCAGATTCATCCCGTGCACTAAACACACACCTCAGATTCATCCGTGCACTAAACACACACCTCAGATTCATCCGTGCACTAAACACACACCTCAGATTCATCCGTGCACTAAACACACACCTCAGATTCAATCCTGCACTAAACACACACCTCAGATTCATCCGTGCACTAAACACACACCTCAGATTCATCCCTGCACTAAACACACACCTCAGATTCATCCGTGCACTAAACACACACCTCAGATTCATCCGTGCACTAAACACACACCTCAGATTCATCCGTGCACTAAACACACACCTCAGATTCATCCCTGCCTAACACACACCTCAGATTCATCCGTGCACTAAACACACACCTCAGATTCATCCCTGCACTAAACACACACCTCAGATTCATCCGTGCACTAAACACACACCTCAGATTCATCTCATCGTGCACTAAACACACACCTCAGATTCATCCGTGCACTAAACACACACCTCAGATTCATCAGTGCACTAAACACACACCTCAGATTCATCCGCACTAAACACCTCAGATTCTCCCTGCACTAAACACAACCTCGATCCTGCACTAAACACACACCTCAGATTCATCCGTGCACTAAACACACACCTCAGATTCATCTGTGCACTAAAACACACACCTCAGATTCATCCCGTGCACTAAACACACACCTCAGATTCATCCGTGCACTAACACACACCTCAGATTCATCCGTGCACTAACACACACCTCAGATCATCCGTGCACTAAACACACACCTCAGATTCATCCTTGCACTAAACACACACTCAGATTCATCCCTGCACTAAACACACACCTCAGATTCATCCGTGCACTAAACACACACCTCAGATTCATCCGTGCACTAAACACACACCTCAGATTCATCCCGTGCACTAAACACACACCTCAGATTCATCCGTGCACTAAACACACACCTCAGATTCATCCGTGCACTAAACACACACCTCAGATTCATCTCGTGCACTAAACACACACCTCAGATTCATCTGTGCACTAAACACACACCTCAGATTCATCCGTGCACTAAACACACACCTCAGATTCATCCGTGCACTAAACACACACCTCAGATTCATCCCTGCACTAAACACACACCTCAGATTCATCCTGCACTAAACACACACCTCAGATTCATCCGTGCACTAAACACACACCTCAGATTCATCCCTGCACTAAACACACACCTCGATTCATCTGCACTAAACACACACCTCAGATTCATCCGTGCACTAAACACACACCTCAGATTCATCCGTGCACTAAACACACACCTCAGATTCATCCGTGCACTAAACACACACCTCAGATTCATCTGCATAAACACACACCTCAGATTCATCTGTGCACTAAACACACACCTCAGATTCATCCGTGCACTAAACAACACCACCTCAGATTCATCCGTGCACTAAACACACACCTCAGAATTCATCCTGTGCACTAAACACACACCTCAGATTCATCCGTGCACTAAACACACACCTCAGATTCATCTGTGCACTAAACACACACCTCAGATTCATCCCTGCACTAAACACACACCTCAGATTCATCCCTGCACTAAACACACACCTCAGATTCATCTGTGCACTAAACACACACCTCAGATTCATCCCTGCACTAAACACACACCTCAGATTCATCTGTGCACTAAACACACACCTCAGATTCATCTGTGCACTAAACACACACCTCAGATTCATCCCTGCACTAAACACACACCTCAGATTCATCTGTGCACTAAACACACACCTCAGATTCATCTGTGCACTAAACACACACCTCAGATTCATCTGTGCACTAAACACACACCTCAGATTCATCCCGTGCACTAAACACACACCTCAGATTCATCCCTGCACTAAACACACACCTCAGATTCATCTGTGCACTAAACACACACCTCAGATTCAATCCGTGCACTAAACACACACCTCAGATTCATCCGTGCACTAAACACACACCTCAGATTCATCCGTGCACTAAACACACACCTCAGATTCATCCTTGCACTAAACACACACCTCAGATTCATCCCTGCACTAAACACACACCTCAGATTCATCCTGCACTAAACACACACCTCAGATTCATCCTGCACTAAACACACACCTCAGATTCATCCTGCACTAAACACACACCTCAGATTCATCCCTGCACTAAACACACACCTCAGATTCATCCGTGCACTAAACACACACCTCAGATTCATCCGTGCACTAAACACACACCTCAGATTCATCCCTGCACTAAACACACACCTCAGATTCATCCCTGCACTAAACACACACCTCAGATTCATCCGTGCACTAAACACACACCTCAGATTCATCTGTGCACTAAACACACACCTCAGATTCATCTGTGCACTAAACACACACCTCAGATTCATCCCTGCACTAAACACACACCTCAGATTCATCCCTGCACATAACACACACCTCAGATTCATCCCTGCACTAAACACACCCTCAGATTCATCCTGCACTAAACACACACCTCAGATTCATCCGTGCACTAAACACACACCTCAGATTCATCCGTGCACTAAACACACACCTCAGATTCATCCGTGCACTAAACACACACCTCAGATTCATCCGTGCACTAAACACACACCTCAGATTCATCCTGCACTAAACACACACCTCAGATTCATCCTGCACTAAACACACCCATTCACCCTGCACTAAACACACACCTCAGATTCATCCCTGCACTAAACACACACCTCAGATTCATCCCTGCACTAAACACACACCTCAGATTCATCCCTGCACTAAACACACACCTCAGATTCATCCCTGCACTAAACACACACCTCAGATTCATCTGTGCACTAAACACACACCTCAGATTCATCCCTGCACTAAACACACACCTCAGATTCATCCCTGCACTAAACACACACCTCAGATTCATCCCTGCACTAAACACACACCTCAGATTCATCTGTGCACTAAACACACACCTCAGATTCATCCCTGCACTAAACACACACCTCAGATTCATCTGTGCACTAAACACACACCTCAGATTCATCCCTGCACTAAACACACACCTCAGATTCATCCGTGCACTAAACACACACCTCAGATTCATCCGTGCACTAAACACACACCTCAGATTCATCGCGCACTAAACACACACCTCAGATTCATCCGTGCACTAAACACACACCTCAGATTCATCTGTGCACTAAACACACACCTCAGATTCATCCGTGCACTAAACACACACCTCAGATTTCATCTGTGCACTAAACACACACCTCAGATTCATCTGTGCACTAAACACACACCTCAGATTCATCTGTGCACTAAACACACACCTCAGATTCATCTGTGCACTAAACACACACCTCAGATTCATCTGTGCACTAAACACACACCTCAGATTCATCTGTGCACTAAACACACACCTCAGATTCATCTGTGCACTAAACACACACCTCAGATTCATCTGTGCACTAAACACACACCTCAGATTCATCTGTGCACTAAACACACACCTCAGATTCATCCCTGCACTAAACACACACCTCAGATTCATCCCTGCACTAAACACACACCTCAGATTCATCTGTGCACTAAACACACACCTCAGATTCATCTGTGCACTAAACACACACCTCAGATTCATCTGTGCACTAAACACACACCTCAGATTCATCCCTGCACTAAACACACACCTCAGATTCATCCCTGCACTAAACACACACCTCAGATTCATCCGTGCACTAAACACACACCTCAGATTCATCCGTGCACTAAACACACACCTCAGATTCATCTGTGCACTAAACACACACCTCAGATTCATCCCTGCACTAAACACACACCTCAGATTCATCTGTGCACTAAACACACACCTCAGATTCATCCCTGCACTAAACACACACCTCAGATTCATCCGTGCACTAAACACACACCTCAGATTCATCTGTGCACTAAACACACACCTCAGATTCATCTGTGCACTAAACACACACCTCAGATTCATCTGTGCACTAAACACACACCTCAGATTCATCCCTGCACTAAACACACACCTCAGATTCATCGTGCACTAAACACACACCTCAGATTCATCCGTGCACTAAACACACACCTCAGATTCATCCGTGCACTAAACACACACCTCAGATTCATCCGTGCACTAAACACACACCTCAGATTCATCTGTGCACTAAACACACACCTCAGATTCATCCGTGCACTAAACACACACCTCAGATTCATCCGTGCACTAAACACACACCTCAGATTCATCTGTGCACTAAACACACACCTCAGATTCATCTGTGCACTAAACACACACCTCAGATTCATCCTGCACTAAACACACACCTCAGATTCATCCTGTGCACTAAAACACACACCTCAGATTCATCTGTGCACTAAACACACCACCTCAGATTCATCCGTGCACTAAACACACACCTCAGATTCATCCGTGCACTAAACACACACCTCAGATTCATCTGTGCACTAAACACACACCTCAGATTCATCCGTGCACTAAACACACACCTCAGATTCATCTGTGCACTAAACACACACCTCAGATTCATCTGTGCACTAAACACACACCTCAGATTCATCCCTGCACTAAACACACACCTCAGATTCATCTGTGCACTAAACACACACCTCAGATTCATCCGTGCACTAAACACACACCTCAGATTCATCCGTGCACTAAACACACACCTCAGATTCATCCGTGCACTAAACACACACCTCAGATTCATCTGTGCACTAAACACACACCTCAGATTCATCTGTGCACTAAACACACACCTCAGATTCATCTGTGCACTAAACACACACCTCAGATTCATCCGTGCACTAAACACACACCTCAGATTCATCCGTGCACTAAACACACACCTCAGATTCATCCGTGCACTAACACACACCTCAGATTCATCTTGTGCACTAAACACACACCTCAGATTCATCCGTGCACTAAACACACACCTCAGATTCATCCGTGCACTAAACACACACCTCAGATTCATCTGTGCACTAAACACACACCTCAGATTCATCTGTGCACTAAACACACACCTCAGATTCATCCGTGCACTAAAACACACACCTCAGATTCATCTGTGCACTAAACACACACCTCAGATTCATCCGTGCACTAAACACACACCTCAGATTCATCCCTGCACTAAACACACACCTCAGATTCATCCGTGCACTAAACACACACCTCAGATTCATCTGTGCACTAAACACACACCTCAGATTCATCCGTGCACTAAACACACACCTCAGATTCATCCCTGCACTAAACACACACCTCAGATTCATCCGTGCACTAAACACACACCTCAGATTCATCTGTGCACTAAACACACACCTCAGATTCATCCGTGCACTAAACACACACCTCAGATTCATCTGTGCACTAAACACACACCTCAGATTCATCCGTGCACTAAACACACACCTCAGATTCATCTGTGCACTAAACACACACCTCAGATTCATCTGTGCACTAAACACACACCTCAGATTCATCTGTGCACTAAACACACACCTCAGATTCATCTGTGCACTAAACACACACCTCAGATTCATCTGTGCACTAAACACACACCTCAGATTCATCCCTGCACTAAACACACACCTCAGATTCATCCGTGCACTAAACACACACCTCAGATTCATCCCTGCACTAAACACTAGGGCTGCAACGATTAGTCGACGTTGTCGACAACGTTCGACAATAAAAATTTGTCGACAAATATCTTTGTTGTCGAGTAGTCGTTTAATCTCACGTGACCTAATGTAAGGGCCTGCAATATCGCGATTTGACCGCTACGGCGCTGTAGCGCTAGTGTAGTGCAGCCCTTACAAATGCTATTGCGGTAGAAGAGAAAACAGCGCGAATTATGACAGTGCAAACGAATCCGAACTAGCAAGGTTTAGGTTTGGGAAAGTTTCACAAAACTTCAAATCAAGAATGCTGTCGTGTGCAATTTTCACGGGAGCACAACATGCATGTTGGAGTGCAAGAGGAAACATCCCGGCAAAAGAGGAGCCGGTGAGAAGTGAGTGTTCTCCAGCTGGAGCTTAGCCTACTAACCAGCGGTAAATCTCTCTTTATTAGAGAATGCAATACTACTAATAATAGTAATAATATTATCAATAGTAATATAATTACAGTAATGTGATGACTTATTTTGCATAGAATAAAGCTTGATCGAGCTTAGGAGCTTAGCTTTTATTATTGTAACACTATTAGTATATTAGGTATTATTATAGTCTTATCACTTGCCTGTATTTTGTTCAATAATCATGAAGACTTACAAAACGAGATGTTATATCCTTCATATGATATAGGAAGAATATCATGGCAGTTACTTTATCATACTATAAATTAAAAGGTGAATGAGAACGTCTCTGTCAGCTCAATTGTCATGTAAAAAAAAGATTGTAATTTTATACTTATAATAATTGTTTGCAGATTAATATTTTACCATTCTTTGTGTCCTGGTGTAAATGTCCCTGTTTCAGTTCTAAGAAAAGCAGTGGGCCTATTAAACAATGCTTAGAGAGCATTTGTGTGTGATTTGAGTTGGACCGAAATCTGAAAACTTAAAGAGAATGACCTGTTTAGTTGGCTCAAAGTTCATTAAAACAACTATTTCAAAAGCTGAAGTGATTTTCTTTTTTTATATTATAGTTAGAATATGTATAACTCAATGTTTTAACTAATTGGAAAAGCTGAATAATCGTTCCAAACTTACTGATTAGTCTGCGAAATAATCGACGATTAGTCGATTAATCGTTCTAATAATCGTTAGATTAATCGATTATCAAAATAATCGTTTGTTGCAGCCCTACTAAACACACACCTCAGATTCATCCGTGCACTAAACACACACCTCAGATTCATCCCTGCACTAAACACACACCTCAGATTCATCCGTGCACTAAACACACACCTCAGATTCATCCGTGCACTAAACACACACCTCAGATTCATCCGTGCACTAAACACACACCTCAGATTCATCCGTGCACTAAACACACACCTCAGATTCATCCCTGCACTAAACACACACCTCAGATTCATCCCTGCACTAAACACACAACTCAGATTCATCTGTGCACTAAACACACACCTCAGATTCATCCGTGCACTAAACACACACCTCAGATTCATCCGTGCACTAAACACACACCTCAGATTCATCTGTGCACTAAACACACACCTCAGATTCATCCGTGCACTAAACACACACCTCAGATTCATCCGTGCACTAAACACACACCTCAGATTCATCTGTGCACTAAACACACACCTCAGATTCATCTGTGCACTAAACACACACCTCAGATTCATCTGTGCACTAAACACACACCTCAGATTCATCCGTGCACTAAACACACACCTCAGATTCATCCGTGCACTAAACACACACCTCAGATTCATCCCTGCACTAAACACACACCTCAGATTCATCCGTGCACTAAACACACACCTCAGATTCATCTGTGCACTAAACACACACCTCAGATTCATCTGTGCACTAAACACACACCTCAGATTCATCCGTGCACTAAACACACACCTCAGATTCATCTGTGCACTAAACACACACCTCAGATTCATCCGTGCACTAAACACACACCTCAGATTCATCTGTGCACTAAACACACACCTCAGATTCATCTGTGCACTAAACACACACCTCAGATTCATCCGTGCACTAAACACACACCTCAGATTCATCTGTGCACTAAACACACACCTCAGATTCATCTGTGCACTAAACACACACCTCAGATTCATCTGTGCACTAAACACACACCTCAGATTCATCTGTGCACTAAACACACACCTCAGATTCATCTGTGCACTAAACACACACCTCAGATTCATCTGTGCACTAAACACACACCTCAGATTCATCCCTGCACTAAACACACACCTCAGATTCATCTGTGCACTAAACACACACCTCAGATTCATCTGTGCACTAAACACACACCTCAGATTCATCCGTGCACTAAACACACACCTCAGATTCATCCGTGCACTAAACACACACCTCAGATTCATCTGTGCACTAAACACACACCTCAGATTCATCTGTGCACTAAACACACACCTCAGATTCATCTGTGCACTAAACACACACCTCAGATTCATCTGTGCACTAAACACACACCTCAGATTCATCCGTGCACTAAACACACACCTCAGATTCATCCGTGCACTAAACACACACCTCAGATTCATCCGTGCACTAAACACACACCTCAGATTCATCTGTGCACTAAACACACACCTCAGATTCATCTGTGCACTAAACACACACCTCAGATTCATCTGTGCACTAAACACACACCTCAGATTCATCTGTGCACTAAACACACACCTCAGATTCATCTGTGCACTAAACACACACCTCAGATTCATCTGTGCACTAAACACACACCTCAGATTCATCTGTGCACTAAACACACACCTCAGATTCATCTGTGCACTAAACACACACCTCAGATTCATCTGTGCACTAAACACACACCTCAGATTCATCCCTGCACTAAACACACACCTCAGATTCATCCCTGCACTAAACACACACCTCAGATTCATCTGTGCACTAAACACACACCTCAGATTCATCCCTGCACTAAACACACACCTCAGATTCATCTGTGCACTAAACACACACCTCAGATTCATCCCTGCACTAAACACACACCTCAGATTCATCTGTGCACTAAACACACACCTCAGATTCATCCCTGCACTAAACACACACCTCAGATTCATCTGTGCACTAAACACACACCTCAGATTCATCTGTGCACTAAACACACACCTCAGATTCATCCGTGCACTAAACACACACCTCAGATTCATCCGTGCACTAAACACACACCTCAGATTCATCTGTGCACTAAACACACACCTCAGATTCATCTGTGCACTAAACACACACCTCAGATTCATCTGTGCACTAAACACACACCTCAGATTCATCTGTGCACTAAACACACACCTCAGATTCATCTGTGCACTAAACACACACCTCAGATTCATCTGTGCACTAAACACACACCTCAGATTCATCCGTGCACTAAACACACACCTCAGATTCATCCGTGCACTAAACACACACCTCAGATTCATCCGTGCACTAAACACACACCTCAGATTCATCCGTGCACTAAACACACACCTCAGATTCATCCGTGCACTAAACACACACCTCAGATTCATCCCTGCACTAAACACACACCTCAGATTCATCTGTGCACTAAACACACACCTCAGATTCATCTGTGCACTAAACACACACCTCAGATTCATCCGTGCACTAAACACACACCTCAGATTCATCCGTGCACTAAACACACACCTCAGATTCATCCGTGCACTAAACACACACCTCAGATTCATCCGTGCACTAAACACACACCTCAGATTCATCCGTGCACTAAACACACACCTCAGATTCATCCGTGCACTAAACACACACCTCAGATTCATCCCTGCACTAAACACACACCTCAGATTCATCTGTGCACTAAACACACACCTCAGATTCATCCCTGCACTAAACACACACCTCAGATTCATCCCTGCACTAAACACACACCTCAGATTCATCCGTGCACTAAACACACACCTCAGATTCATCCCTGCACTAAACACACACCTCAGATTCATCCGTGCACTAAACACACACCTCAGATTCATCCCTGCACTAAACACACACCTCAGATTCATCTGTGCACTAAACACACACCTCAGATTCATCTGTGCACTAAACACACACCTCAGATTCATCCGTGCACTAAACACACACCTCAGATTCATCCCTGCACTAAACACACACCTCAGATTCATCCGTGCACTAAACACACACCTCAGATTCATCCCTGCACTAAACACACACCTCAGATTCATCCGTGCACTAAACACACACCTCAGATTCATCCGTGCACTAAACACACACCTCAGATTCATCCGTGCACTAAACACACACCTCAGATTCATCCCTGCACTAAACACACACCTCAGATTCATCTGTGCACTAAACACACACCTCAGATTCATCCGTGCACTAAACACACACCTCAGATTCATCCGTGCACTAAACACACACCTCAGATTCATCCGTGCACTAAACACACACCTCAGATTCATCCGTGCACTAAACACACACCTCAGATTCATCCGTGCACTAAACACACACCTCAGATTCATCCGTGCACTAAACACACACCTCAGATTCATCCCTGCACTAAACACACACCTCAGATTCATCTGTGCACTAAACACACACCTCAGATTCATCCCTGCACTAAACACACACCTCAGATTCATCCCTGCACTAAACACACACCTCAGATTCATCCGTGCACTAAACACACACCTCAGATTCATCCCTGCACTAAACACACACCTCAGATTCATCCGTGCACTAAACACACACCTCAGATTCATCTGTGCACTAAACACACACCTCAGATTCATCCGTGCACTAAACACACACCTCAGATTCATCTGTGCACTAAACACACACCTCAGATTCATCTGTGCACTAAACACACACCTCAGATTCATCTGTGCACTAAACACACACCTCAGATTCATCCCTGCACTAAACACACACCTCAGATTCATCTGTGCACTAAACACACACCTCAGATTCATCTGTGCACTAAACACACACCTCAGATTCATCTGTGCACTAAACACACACCTCAGATTCATCTGTGCACTAAACACACACCTCAGATTCATCTGTGCACTAAACACACACCTCAGATTCATCTGTGCACTAAACACACACCTCAGATTCATCTGTGCACTAAACACACACCTCAGATTCATCCCTGCACTAAACACACACCTCAGATTCATCTGTGCACTAAACACACACCTCAGATTCATCCGTGCACTAAACACACACCTCAGATTCATCTGTGCACTAAACACACACCTCAGATTCATCTGTGCACTAAACACACACCTCAGATTCATCCCTGCACTAAACCTGCTCGCGCTGACACTCTAATACAGGGTTTACACCTGGGATCTAAAGAAAAAATTAAAACAATACAAATTTAATACTAATACTATTTCACGCTTATTTATACTATTAATTTTCATAATATAAATCTGGTCTTTATGCATGAAAACTGTCAGTCCAGACTTAAGTTTGGTCTCATTTTAAAGATTTTTGTTGAAGTAAAAAAAGTAAAAAAGAAAAGAAAAGAAAAAAAGAAAGGTAACCATACTCTGACATGCATACCAGCACACACACACACACACACACACTTATCGCTGCATAGTTTATCCGATTGGCTCTATAATATGCAGAAGCAGAAAACAGGAATAAAGCGAGTATTTGCTTTATGGGCCAAACCTGAGAAAATGGCACATCTGATAAAAAATAGTAAAACTTAAAATGTTTAAGCTTTGCCAACAGAATGAAAGCCTATGAACAAATACTGCATCATATTATAGTTAAATGGCCCTGGGATTAAAAATTGCAGTTTTAATGGGTTTCAATGGGGGCATTTTTGTCCTTAAGGTCCTGAGAGGAACTATTGTGTGTTTCTGGTGTAAAATAGATTTATTAAAGGAAATGGGGGGGAAATAATAAAATTCTAATAAAAATACACACCTGTGCCAAAAGGTGAAATAATCAAAAAGACAAAACTGAAAAATACAGAAATGTCCACAAGGGGTCGCACAGGGGTGAAAGCTCGTGACCTCACCGATGACGTTGAGCGTGATGTTGTGGTCGCTGCACACTTGTCCGGCTGCATTTCGAGCACAGCAGTAGTAAATCCCAGAATCCCCTGGGCTGAGGTCGTTCAGCGTGAGGATCCGGTCCTTCCCGGCCAGCTGTTCTCCATCTCTGAACCATTTACTGCTGGGCCTGGACGGGTCAGAAACACCTTCAGAATCAGCATCTGCATCAGTCACAGCTGTTCTTCAGTCATGTGATGAGTTCAGCAGCGCCACGTGACAATGAACACTTGCCCGACACGACAACTAGCCTGATTAAATCACCAAAACACGAGAATGATTCTGCATTCATTTAGTGCAAGCGAGGATTGATAGTGCATAATAATATCATATATAATGTAATATAATGTTCCACATATCACCGCAGAACCACAGCGGGTCTCACAGCAACACTCAACCGTGTTTCATTCCTGAACGAATCAGCTGTTTGAACGAATCGTTTGAGTCAAAGATTCAATGACCCATCATAAACAACGCCCCTTACTGAACGAATCAGCCGTTTGAACGAATCGTTTGGATAAATGACTCAATGACTCGCTCATTAAGACGGTCCCCTGCCGCCCTTTGTGTTTAAAACTATCCTTCTTTCCAACATTTCTTATTTGTATATTCAAAAAACATTTATTCATAACATTATTAAATGCAGTTGTAATTTTTCAGTGTAAATGATTTAATTTGATTGGTAACAGCCCTATAGTGTCTTATTATTCTAATTTAATTTACTGAATGTGGAGCGCTGGTTTAGTGCGAGCGTCACACACGTTCGACTCACCGTGGATGTCCATCAATGTGACACTGCAACACGATTCGCTCAGCCTCCTCTAGCTCCGCCTCTGAGGCGGGATCCTTCATGCTGACCGGCCCCCTCTCCAGCCCTGACACACATCAACACCATCACAATCACACGCTGAGAACAGCATACCATAGTATAGAGCAGTGGTTCCCAAACCTGTCCTCACGGCACCCCAACACTGCACGTTTTCTTTATCTCCCTAATCAAACACACCTGATTCAACTCATCAGCTCATTAACCCATTTGATAATGAGCTGATGAGTTGAATCAGGTGTGTTTGATTAGGGAGATAAAGAAAACGTGCAGTGTTGGGGTGCCGTGAGGACAGGTTTGGGAACCACTGGTATAGAGGACAGAGAGGAGGAGAACTGAACTGTGAAACAGAGAAATCAAGATGAACGTGTTTGAAAAGCAACAACAGATTTAGGCAGGAAATCAAAGGCGAAGGCAGGAACACTGATCATCTCGACAGGAGTAATTACACAGCTGAGGGCGAGACGCAATCTGACACGCAAGAGAGAGAGAGAGAGAGAGAGAGAGAGAGAGAGAGAGAGAGAGAGAGAGAGAGAGAGAGAGAGAGAGAGAGAGAGAGAGAGAGAGAGAGAGAGAGAGAGAGAGAGAGAGAGAGAGAGAGAGAGAGAGAGAGAGAGAGAGAGAGAGAGAGAGAGAGAGAGAGAGAGAGAGAGAGAGAGAGTTTGAGCAGAACTCAACAATGACAGAGAGATCCTATGAAACGTGACCTCGTTCCCGGAGGCTTCCTGTGACACACTTCTAGTGCTGGGCGGTATGGCCAAATGGCCAAACATTTATATCACGGTATTTTTCTAAATTATACTGGTTTCACGGTATATGACGGTACTTTTTATTTCATTTTCAAGCATGACTGTGTGTGTTAACCACATTTTCTACTGATTGCGAGAGGAAATACTGCAGTGGATTGGCTTGAGTTCCCTGTTCACTGGCATGAGTGAGTACTGCAGAGACAGGCCACACTGGTATTAATACCACACGAGATGATGCCGTTTACAGAGAGCGCTGACCCATAAACGCCGCTTTATCAGGACAGATAAAGAAAGATTAAATGAAAATAACATCAAGACTTTTCTAAAGACAGTCAGTTTCCTTCAATGATGCATTCATATATAGTGCTCGTGTTTATCAGCGATGTCAGAGGCTTTTGGAAAATCTATTAGTGGCGGCCAGTGTTGATATTGTGAACCAACGTATGGGAAACACTGTAATATAATTTGACAGATATGGATTATAGTTTAACCTCTCCATCTTCACCGTTACGCTCAGTTACACACACAGCAGTGCATCAGTGAAAGCGTTCCCAGGTGTTTAAAGGTGCAGTGTGTTAGTTTAGCGGCATCTAGTGGTGAGGTTGCGAACTGCAGCCAACAGAAGTTACGGTGGCCAACAGGAAGTGATGTCGTCTGAGACAGCAGAGAGTAGCCAGTTAAACAATCAGGTATCTTTACAAAGATAAATTAAGAAATTATGTTTACTTGATTACTCAGTAAAACGATGTTATTGGGAATATTATTGTTACCTGTTCATCATTGTGTCAGTGTTTTACTTGCTGACTTTAGCAGCTTCTGATCATGAAGAACAACATAGTGACGAAACGTGTTTGTCCGCTCAGGGCCACCGTAGAAACATGTGGATGTAAGCGGACCCGCTCGTTCTAAGCTAATAAAACACAACGGTTCATTAAGTAAGATCTTTATACACCATGCAATGATATTGCATTCGGTCAACAGATCCTCCAAAATATTACACACTGCACCTTTAAGCGACATACACCGGTATTGCGGCATATTAAAAATTCATATCATAACAAAAAATGTTATTTAAAATATATATATATATATATATATATATATATATATATATATATATATATATATATATATATTTGTCCGGTACAGCGTTCGGCACTAACTGCTTGACTCACACTTGATGTTGAAGGAGGCGCTGCTGGAGGTGAGTGTCTCTCCGGTGGCGCTGCTGGACGCCACACACTGGAAGCTCCCCGTGTCGTTGTGTCGGTCCACGGATGTGAACTTCAGGTTACTGCCCTCCTGGAAGCGGCGGGTCGAGTCCTGCACGCGCCGCCCGTCCTGAGTCCAGGAGAAGTGTGTGTTCTCCGGGTCGCTGACCTCACAGCGCAGGATCGCACTGCGCCCGTGCAGCGCGTCCTGAGACTTCGGCTCCTTGGAGAACTGGAGAGACGAGCCCTGGATGATGAGGACTGAGAGAACAGAGCCAGTCAAACAAGCGGAAGCGCTGAACTAACCCAGGGTCAACATAAAGCTATTATAATAACGGTAATATCCATATTTTACAGTGGCATCGATGCATCCATATCGATGTATTAACTAAATCCCAAACAAGCGCTTAACTAAATATGTTTACATTAATAATGATGCAGTGAGACACAGCTGGAGCACTTGTTTGTGGGTTAGTTAGTTAGTTAGCACTTGTTTATGGGTTAGTTAGCACTTATTTCTGGGTTAGTTAGTTAGTTAACACTTGTTTATGGTTTAGTTAGTTAACACTTGTTTATGGGTTAGTTAAGCGCTTGTTTATGTGTTAGTTAAGCGCTTGTTTATGGGTTAGTTAGCACTTATTTCTGGGTTAGTTAGTTAGTTAGTTACAGAGCCGGACAGTAACGGAGTACATTTACTTGAGTACAGTACTTAAGTACAATTTTGAGGGATCTGTACTTTACTCGAGTATCATTTTTGGGGAGTACTCATGACTTTACTCAAGTACATTTGAGAGGCAAATATTGTACTCTTTACTCCAATACATTTCTATCCATAAACGTGAGTACCCGAGTAAAAAAAAAAAAGAAAATCTCGGAAACCCTCAATTTGTTGTTTCCCTCTCAAACGTGATTGGATTGTGCAGGCGCCACTGATTGGGACAGCCTATCAGCAATCACTTTCAGCTTTCTGCCAAAGTCAACTCCATGGTCAGATTTGATATTACACATTAATGTAAGCCAAGCATTTGGTTTGATGTTCTTGAGTATGTGGTGTGTTTAACACAGTCAGGTTCAAATGTGGCAGTGGCGTAGCCACGAGGGATTTCTGATTTCTTAAAAAAAAAACTTTAGGAGGCAAAATATTTTACTGATTGTGTGAATTACACTGCGCAAACCAAAGTAGGCTACTACCCAGCGAATGAAGAAGGGTTGGCACTCAGTCTCCTTTATTTTTCGGGTTTGCATTTATGAGGAAAAAACAATGTTATGGATGTGTTCTCCGTTACGGACGTGAGCGCTCTGAAAGCGGCATTAAAAATGCTTTAAAACTTTCACAGAGACATCAAACAGAAAACACAAAACCTTTCTTTAACCTGAATTTCGTTTTGCATTAATTGTATCTTAATTTTAATCAATGTTTCATCAACCAATTGCCTGGGTTTAATAAATAAGAAGTAAATAGCAGACGATAGATAAGAAACGGAGGCGCCGGCACGTGAACTGGATCTCGTCTCATAAATGAACCGAAACTCAGTGTATAAGGTAGCCTCTACTTGCCTCTCACAGACATGTCTACTTTTAAACAGAAAAATTCAAAACGAAAGAAAACAGACTACAGACTGTTCTCTGCTTATGTAATCCGTATGAAATGTGCATTTCTCTCTGGCGCGTTCACTACGGAAGATCGCGAGTCAGCATCGTCAACTTCATCTAGCCGACACTGACAAAGAAAACACTTGTTTATTAACAAGTGTTTATTAATAAACAATTAAAATATCTCCTTGCTATATTTTACATATTCATAATCATTCCTTTTGCCGGTTCTTTGTGACAGCTTTTAGGTGCTTTATTGGCAGCGCCACCCTTACATGTGGTGTGTGTGTGTGTGTGTTGTCCCCGCATTTAAAGATGGGACCCCCCAAAATTTTAATTAAATTAAATAAAGCAACATGGTAAAAAGATGAAAATGACTTGATTTTACTTTCAATTCCTTTTACATTCTCCAAGGTATTAACATTAACATTTTTCATAACTCCATGTAGGACGTTTCTGTGCATAAATGTAAGCACTGTGGCAGTAGATTAGTAATGCAATATTTAGAAAATTTACTCTTGTACTCTTGTTACTCAAGTACTTTTAAAAACAAGTACTTTAGTACTTTTACTTAAGTAGACATCTGAATGCAGTACTTTTACTTGTACTTGAGTAAAATTTAGCAAGGGGTATCTGTACTTTTACTCAAGTAACAAAGCTCTGTACTCTGTCCGCCTCTGGTTAGTTAACACTTGTTTATGGTTTAGTTAGTTAACACTTGTTTATGGGTTAGTTAAGCGCTTGTTTATGTGTTAGTTAAGCGCTTGTTTCTGGGTTAGTTAAGCACTGGTTTATGTGTTAGTTAAGCGCTTGTTTCTGGGTTAGTTAACTGCTTGTTTATAGATTAGTTAAGCGCTTGTTTATGTGTTAGTTAAGCGCTTGTTTATGTGTTAGTTAAGCGCTTGTTTATGGGTTAGTTGAGTGATTATTTCTGGGTTAGTTGAGTGATTATTTCTGGGTTAGTTAAGCGCTTGTTTCTGGGTTAGTTAAGCACTTGTTTATGGGTTAGTTAAGCGCTTGTTTATGGGTTAGTTAAGCGCTTGTTTATGTGTTAGTTAAGCGCTTGTTTATGTGTTAGTTAAGCGCTTGTTTCTGGGTTAGTTAAGCACTTGTTTATGGGTTAGTTAAGCGCTTGTTTATGGGTTATTTAAGCGCTTGTTTATGTGTTAGTTAAGCGCTTGTTTATGGGTTAGTTAAGCGCTTGTTTCTGGGTTAGTTAACTGCTTGTTTATAGATTAGTTAAGCGCTTGTTTATGTGTTAGTTAAGCGCTTGTTTATGTGTTAGTTAAGCGCTTGTTTATGGGTTAGTTGAGTGATTATTTCTGGGTTAGTTGAGTGATTATTTCTGGGTTAGTTAAGCGCTTGTTTCTGGGTTAGTTAAGCACTTGTTTATGGGTTAGTTAAGCGCTTGTTTATGGGTTAGTTAAGCGCTTGTTTATGTGTTAGTTAAGCGCTTGTTTATGTGTTAGTTAAGCGCTTGTTTCTGGGTTAGTTAAGCACTTGTTTATGGGTTAGTTAAGCGCTTGTTTATGGGTTATTTAAGCGCTTGTTTATGTGTTAGTTAAGCGCTTGTTTATGTGTTAGTTAAGCGCTTGTTTATGTGTTAGTTGAGTGATTATTTCTGGGTTAGTTGAGTGATTATTTCTGGGTTAGTTAAGCGCTTGTTTCTGGGTTAGTTAAGCACTTGTTTATGGGTTAGTTAAGCGCTTGTTTATGGGTTAGTTAAGCGCTTGTTTCTGGGTTAGTTAAGCACTTGTTTCTGGGTTTGTTAAGCGCTTGTTTATGGGTTAGTTAAGCGCTTGTTTATGGGTTAGTTAAGCACTTGTTTCTGGGTTAGTTAAGCGCTTGTTTATGGGTTAGTTAAGCGCTTGTTTCTGGGTTAGTTAAGCACTTGTTTATGGGTTAGTTAAGCGCTTGTTTATGGGTTAGTTAAGCGCTTGTTTCTGGGTTAGTTAAGCACTTGTTTCTGGGTTAGTTAAGCGCTTGTTCATGGGTTAGTTAAGCGCTTGTTTATGGGTTAGTTAAGCGCTTGTTTATGGGTTCGTTTATAGGTTAGTTAAGCGATTGTTTCTGGGTTAGTTAAGCGCTTGTTTCTGGGTTAGTTAAGCGCTTGTTTATGGGTTAGTTAAGCGCTTGTTTATGGGTTAGTTAAGTGCTTGTTTATGGGTTAGTCAAGCGCTTGTTTCTGGGTTAGTTAAGCGCTTCTTTATGGGTTAGTTAAGAGCTTGTTTCTGGGTTAGTTAAGCGCTTGTTTATGGGTTAGTTAAGCGCTTGTTTCTGGGTTAGTTAAGCGCTTGTTTCTGGGTTAGTTAAGCGCTTCTTTATAGGTTAGTTAAGAGCTTGTTTCTGGGTTAGTTAAGCGCTTGTTTATGGGTTAGTTAAGCGCTTGTTTCTGGGTTAGTTAAGTGCTTGTTTATGGGTTAGTCAAGCGCTTGTTTCTGGGTTAGTTAAGCACTTGTTTCTGGGTTAGTTAAGAGCTTGTTTATTAAGCACTGGGTTAGTTAAGGACATCGATATTAACACACATCAAGTGCCTGTATTGAGTGTCAAAGACATTTTATTTGTTGTATTTTTTCTTTTTAATCCCATGATGCTCTTGAAGTGGGCCACTACAAGCTTCCATTCATTATTCACGCATGTGGAAGCAAAAGCTTCTTGCGTGACGCGTCTGAATATCACACTCACATCGACGCAGACACAGGACTTCTTCCACATTCATATGTGATAGTTTTATTAAATTGTATGCAATTTTTTTAACTTCAAAGCATGAATGAGCAAATGGGGACATTTCTCTAGACAACCTGCAAAACAGACATTGTCCAGAGAAATGACAGACATCAGAAGTGACCACAACAGATTTAATTCAACAGTGTGTATTTACGAAGTTCAAACAGTAGATGGCGCCTGCAACACCAAGGTCATGGGTTCGATTCGCATGACCTGATGAAGTGTAAACCTTCAATGCGTCACTTTGGCT
>NW_026606677.1:450000-472500 GCF_029890125.1 Rhinichthys klamathensis goyatoka
TGAGACAGAGAGTGGTGCATTCTGGGAACACCGTCACTGACTACATGACAGAAGCACTGAGTTCATTATTTATCAGAGCTAACACACATTCCTCTAGAGTTATTCTTCCATCGAGTTCATGGACACTGAGAGGCTTTTCTGAGGTGAGTGTGAGTTATTGTTCTCCCGCTGTTTGATTGACGGTTGAAACACTGATTTATGGATTATGAGACATGATTGATTTCAGGAAGTTGTTCAGTATCTTCATCATTCCTTCTGATGTTCACTGATGTTTATTTGCTGCTGTAACTAGTAAAGAGGAAGAGATGATCGGTTCTTCTGTCACACACACACACACACACACACACATTTACTGACTGCATTTACTGAGGAAACTGACAGGATTTGAAAGCTGAGACTTTCTTTCATATCAAAAGTATCAAAGCACAAATATTACTGTGATTATTGGACGTCAGGAGCTACGAATAATGTTTAGTTTTGTTCACACATCAACTGAAAAGAAGAATCTGCATCGTTTCATCGGATGGAGAATATGGTCCCCGAGCCCTGGCGTTAGCGGCGTAGTCAGAGCGAGTGATGAATAACTGCAGTGGAGAGGAGCTGACGGGTGAGATGTGGCGGCTCAGGGGTCGTGACCTCTGGCAGAACCGTATCCCATAATCCCCTGTGAGAGTGCAAATAATGGTTGTGGTGCGACCCGTTTTCATTCCTCTACAAACCGTTCGCAAACTGCTGCAGTGTGTGCCTTCTGTGCGCTGATGCGCGGCGGCCGGATCGCTCTGTCCAACGCTACATAACCAACTGTAAAGCAGATTTCAGACTGGTTAATATTAGCTGTCAATCACTCGCGCCGGTGTCACGTGACGGGGAGCCGACCGGTAAGAGATTTGCAGCGGCTCCGCTACGCTGATGGTTCAGTGCGTTCGCTGCAGAGCCTGTGGGACAGAGCTAGCGGTAACACGGCGCCCGCATGTGAAGCGCGAGAGCGAGTGCGCGTTAAACACGGAGAGAGAGCCGAGCACACACTGCAGGGGCGAGTGTGTGGCAATCAGGTTCCTCAGGTCCGATTATTAAGGCTTTTAATCGCCAGGACGCTGCCGGCCGTTCCGCGCGACTGGCAGAGCTAAACGTCACTTTTGCTGGTGCTTCTAACTTTTGAACTCAACCCGGGGTCTCGTTTATAAACTGAGTGTGGGATCCGCACTACAAGTGTGTGTCCGCCGAAAGCCAAAAATAGCGTATGGCAAAAAATGTTCAGACTTATGAAAGCGTGTGTGCGCCAGAACCTGCGCTAATCCCCGTTATAACCCAGTCAGAGGAAGAGTGTGTTCACACGCGTCTCCTGCCCGAAGTAACCGTATATCAGCTGACAACGCCTCGTTTACTATAACCTCATCTGCATATCATCTGCATATCATCTGCATATCCACGTGATCCATGTTTAACGGGACGAGACATTAGGAGAAATGAGATACGGATGTGCGTCACATTACAGTGCTAACAATCATTCAGTAGCCGATCATTGCCTTGTTTTAGAACAAATAAATCAAATAGTATAAAATACATTTCAGAGAAAGTTTGTCTCAATCTTTTCCACACTGGCCAAATAGTGTTTTTAATTGCGTTATACGGCTGAAGATGCATCTCTACCAGCAACACTTGACTCGTTATTCTATATATCTATAAGCACACTGCTGTGTGTCCTGTGGTGTAACGGGGACGATCACACACACGTTTCCGTTAGCTTCACCGCTTCCGTTAGCTTCACCGCTTCCGTTAGCATCACCGCTTTCGTTAGCTTCACCGCTTCCGCTAGCTTCACCGCTTCCGTTAGCATCACCGCTTTCGTTAGCTTCACCGCTTCCGCTAGCTTCACCGCTTCCGCTAGCTTCACCGCTTCCGTTAGCATCACCGCTTTCGTTAGCTTCACCGTTTCCACTAGCTTCACCGCTTCCGCTAGCTTCACCGCTTCCGTTAGCATCACCGCTTTTGTTAGCTTCACCGCTTCCGCTAGCTTCACCGCTTCCGTTAGCATCACCGCTTTCGTTAGCTTCACCGCTTCCGCTAGCTTCACCGCTTCCGCTAGCTTCACCCTTCCGCTAGCTTTACCGCTTCCGCTAGCTTCACCGCTTCCGTTAGCTTCACCGTTTCCGCTAGCTTCACCGCTTCCGCTAGCTTCACCGCTTCCGCTAGCTTTACCGCTTCCGTTAGCTTCACCGCTTCCGCTAGCTTTACCGCTTCCGCTAGCTTCACCGCTTCCGCTAGCTTCACCCTTCCGCTAGCTTCACCGCTTCCGCTAGCTTTACCGCTTCCGCTAGCTTCACCGCTTCCGTTAGCTTCACCGTTTCCGCTAGCTTCACCGCTTCCGCTAGCTTCACCGCTTCCGCTAGCTTCACCGTTTCCGCTAGCTTCACCGCTTCCGCTAGCTTCACCGCTTCCGTTAGCTTCACCGCTTCCGTTAGCTTCACCGCTTCCGCTAGCTTCACCGCTTCCGTTAGCTTCACCGCTTCCGCTAGCTTCACCCTTCCGCTAGCTTCACCGCTTCCGTTACCTTCACCGCTTCCGCTAGCTTCATCGCTTCCGCTAGCTTCACCGCTTCCGTTAGCTTCACCGCTTCCGCTAGCTTCACCCTTCCGCTAGCTTCACCGCTTCCGTTACCTTCACCGCTTCCGCTAGCTTCATCGCTTCCGCTAGCTTCACCGCTTCCGTTAGCTTCACCGCTTCCGCTAGCTTCACCCTTCCGCTAGCTTCACCGCTTCCGTTACCTTCATCGCTTCCGCTAGCTTCATCGCTTCCGCTAGCTTCACCGCTTCCGCTAGCTTCACCGCTTCCGCTAGCTTCACCGCTTCCGTTAGCATCACCGCTTTCGTTAGCTTCACCGCTTCCGCTAGCTTCACCGCTTCCGCTAGCTTCACCCTTCCGCTAGCTTTACCGCTTCCGCTAGCTTCACCGCTTCCGTTAGCTTCACCGCTTCTGTTAGCTTCACCGCTTCCGCTAGCTTCACCGCTTCCGCTAGCTTCACCGCTTCCGTTAGCTTCACCGCTTCCGTTAGCTTCACCGCTTCCGCTAGCTTCACCGCTTCCGTTAGCTTCACCGCTTCCGCTAGCTTCACCGCTTCCGTTAGCTTCACCGCTTCCGTTAGCTTCACCGCTTCCGCTAGCTTCACCGCTTCTGTTAGCTTCACCGCTTCCGCTAGCTTCACCGCTTCTGTTAGCTTCACCGCTTCCGCTAGCTTCACCGCTTCCGTTAGCTTCAGCGCTTCCGTTAGCATCACCGCTCGCTTCCGCTAGCTTCACCGCTTCCGCTAGCTTCACCGCTTCCGTTAGCATCACCGCTTTCGTTAGCTTCACCGTTTCCACTAGCTTCACCGCTTCCGCTAGCTTCACCGCTTCCGTTAGCATCACCGCTTTTGTTAGCTTCACCGCTTCCGCTAGCTTCACCGCTTCCGTTAGCATCACCGCTTTCGTTAGCTTCACCGCTTCCGCTAGCTTCACCGCTTCCGCTAGCTTCACCCTTCCGCTAGCTTTACCGCTTCCGCTAGCTTCACCGCTTCCGTTAGCTTCACCGCTTCTGTTAGCTTCACCGCTTCCGTTAGCTTCACCGCTTCCGCTAGCTTCACCGCTTCCGTTAGCTTCACCGCTTCCGCTAGCTTCACCGCTTCCGTTAGCTTCACCGCTTCCGCTAGCTTCACCGCTTCCGTTAGCTTCACCGCTTCCGTTAGCTTCACCGCTTCCGCTAGCTTCACCGCTTCTGTTAGCTTCACCGCTTCCGCTAGCTTCACCGCTTCCGTTAGCTTCACCGCTTCCGCTAGCTTCACCGCTTCCATTAGCTTCACCGCTTCCGTTAGCATCACCGCTTTTGTTAGCTTCACCGCTTCCGCTAGCTTCACCGCTTCAGTTAGCATCACCGCTTTCGTTAGCTTCACCGCTTCCGCTAGCTTCACCGCTTCCGCTAGCTTCACCCTTCCGCTAGCTTTACCGCTTCCGCTAGCTTCACCGCTTCCGTTAGCTTCACCGCTTCTGTTAGCTTCACCGCTTCCGCTAGCTTCACCGCTTCCGTTAGCTTCACCGCTTCCGTTAGCTTCACCGCTTCCGTTAGCTTCACCGCTTCCGCTAGCTTCACCGCTTCCGTTAGCTTCACCGCTTCCGCTAGCTTCACCGCTTCCGTTAGCTTCACCGCTTCCGTTAGCTTCACCGCTTCCGCTAGCTTCACCGCTTCTGTTAGCTTCACCGCTTCCGCTAGCTTCACCGCTTCTGTTAGCTTCACCGCTTCCGCTAGCTTCACCGCTTCCGTTAGCTTCACCGCTTCCGCTAGCTTCACCGCTTCCGTTAGCTTCACCGCTTCCGCTAGCTTCACCGCTTCTGTTAGCTTCACCGCTTCCGCTAGCTTCGCCGCTTCCGTTAGCTTCACCGCTTCCGCTAGCTTCACCGCTTCCGTTACCTTCACCGCTTCCGCTAGCTTCATCGCTTCCGTTAGCTTTGGATAAAAGCCTCTGCTAAAGGATTAAATGTTAATGTTAATGATTTAAATTAATTTAACCATTAAATTGCAGTTTAGAAGAAAAAAAAAAAACCCAGAAAAATTTATATGGAGAAATCAGAATTAGGCAAAAAATAAAACGGAATTTTGAAGTAAAACGGATTTCAAAGGGGCTTCATAAACACACGTGTGTTTCAGACCCGAGGGTTAAAATCTGCCACCAGACACTGCAGCTCTTGCTTTCAGTCGCTTTGAAGACACACACACACACACACACACACACACTTAAGGTTCATCTGATATGAGCGACTGAAGCTCCTTCCCCCTCACTAGCAATTACTCTTCCACTTGAAACCTCCCGACAGCACTCACGTCAGTCTGACACACACGCACGCACACACACTCTCTCACACACACACACACACACACATAACTCAGGTTATGTACACATCCCCGCGAGCGAGAGCGTTCGGCTCCATCAGTCTCAGAGAGATTCCCGAACACTCAGAGTTTCCCATCCGGTTCTGGAGCGCATCGACCCGCCGGATCTCCCGGAACACACACCCGGACCTGATAATAATCCATGGGACCATCCTGAGCCTAATGGACTCGGTAAAGACTCTAATGAACCTGCGGAGGACGTCCCATAATGCACCTCAGCACAGCAGAGAGCGCAAACAGGGATGCTATCGTTACCACGGTAACCAGAGAGGAAGCCCTGACCCCAGGGAGCGTAGCTTTGTGGAGGTCAAAGGTCAATTACCCAAGATCTTATTTCTTGGTTCTCTTTACAGTGATGAATAACTGTTCATCACTGCACTTTCTGTGCACAGCAGTCCTATAGGATAGCGTGTTAGACAGATCGTTAACTAATGAACAGGAGAATGCGAGCGCTGTGTGTTCAGTCGTTCTCAGCGCCGTCACCATAAAAGTCTCAGCTCTCGCGTCACTCAGAGTTCCTGCTGGCGGAGCGAACGCAACAGAGGAACGCTCCTCTGGGACCGTCAGCTCTCGGGGAACCGGCCTGGAGGCTCGATCCTAGAGCCGAGGTGCGGAAGCCCCTTCAGTATCGAAACATAAATCTAAATGAGTTTGATCTATTTTTAAAGACGACACTTGGCAGATTATTGCTGAAGTAAGAAAACGTTGTAAAAAGTGAACTTAAAAAAAAAAGGTACAGAATTTTACGTTATTGTTTTGAAAATTACTATTTTCAATTTTTATATGAAATATATTTTCAAAAACACGTTTTACTCTAAAACTGTGAGAAAATCAAAGCCATAAATCTACACAAGCTGAGTCTGATCTCTCAGTAAACGAGCGTTCAGTGAGTGTGTGTTCGGCTGCAGTTCCACACGCTTCCACTAGACGTTATCAGGACCATTTAACCTGTTCGGATCGGATCATGTCCAGGATTTTCTTGTGTGTGTTCATAAAGCAAGTGCCAAAACCTTTACCAAGTTTTGTGCCATTCCGATGAAGTGACCAATCCTAAAAAAATGTTTCGGTCAAAAGCGTAGGAAAAAAGTATGTATCTGGTATCTACGGAAGCCCTGAACCGCAACTAAAAAAAAAAAATCTGTAAAAAAAAACAAAAAACAAAAAACATTTCGAGATTAAAGGCGAAATATTTCGAGATTAAAGTCGAAATATTTCGAGATTAAAGTCGAAACCGCAATGTAAAAAAAATTTTTTTTACAAAAAAATCAGTAAAAAAAAAAAAAAAAAAAAATTCCTCTCAAAAGGAAATTCAACAGGTGCCAATCTACCAGCGCTACCATTATAGGACGTTATCAAATATACTGCGCCGGAATAGACTTTAGCCTATAGGAAAACCACCCCGAAAAACCCTTTTCAGACTGGATGGAGATATCCAGCTTTATGAATGAATGAATGAGGCATTTATATAGCGCTTTCATATGTCCACTAGGCCTACACTCAAAGCGCTTTACAATCATATCAGAGAATCTCTCCTCAACCACCATTAGTGGTTATTAAATCTGAGGAAATCACGGGATCCGGCCAAATGATTGGATACAGAATGATGCACTTAAAATGTATCCAGAAGGTATTTAGGGTGAAGAGGGAGACAGAACGGTTCCTGTAGTGTTCTCGACCCAGATAGTGTTGCCTAGACGAGCACGAAAACACCTCAGAAACACTGGCACATCAAGTGTGGACCATTGTGATACTCCGGCGGAGTCTGTGCGCTCGTCTATAGGCAACGCCAGGGTAATTCTTGTTGGTAGATTAGCACCTGTGTAGAGTTTTGTTGAAAGCCCAGATAACACACACACACACACACACACACACACACACACACACACACACACACACACACTCACACACACACATGCGCTCTGAGCCAGTGGACGCGCACTGTTATGAATGCACACACTTCTATGGAAGACTGTATTATCGTAATGTTTCGACTTTATTCTCGAAATGTTTCGAATTTAATCTCGAAATGCTAGTTTTTTTTTTACTGATTTTTTTTTACGTTGCGGTTTCGACTTTAATCTCGAAATGTTTCGACTTAAATCTCGAAATGCTATTTTTTTGTTTGTTTTTTTTACTGATTTTTTTTTTTTTTTACGTTGCGGTTCAGGGTTTCCGTATGATTGACATAACGTGAGGTCGTATTTATTTTTAACGTGCGAAAGCAGTGAAGCCCCGCCCTCTCTGATCTGATTGGCTCTCTCCTCCGTCCTGACAGTGACGAGCTGTCCGTTGATCAGTCAGAGTCCGTTATCTTACAAGTTTGAGGCACATTAATATACAGTTATTACAGTTATTTCACGACTTTTATTATACATCACGGATACAAACAGCGAGTCCAGACCTCAACTGTTGTTGCGGACATCGAGTTCATGGACACTGAATGGCTTTTCTGAGGTAATATGTGACTTTTTTGTGACATTATTGTTCTCCCGCTGTTTGATTGACGGTTGAAACACTGATTTATGGATTATGAGACATGATTGATTTCAGGAAGTTGTTCAGTATCTTCATCATTCCTTCTGATGTTCACTGATGTTTATTTGCTGCTGTAACTAGTAAAGAGGAAGAGATGATCGGTTCTTCTGTGTCACACACACACACACACACACACACACACACACACATTTACTGACTGCATTTACTGATGAAACTGACAGGATTTGAAAGCTGAGACTTTCTTTCATATCAAAAGTATCAAAGCACAAATATTACTGTGATTATTGTATGGCAGGAGCTACGAATAATGTTTAGTTTTGTTCACACATCAACTGAAAACAGCGCAGACTAAAATATCGATGTAGATTCAAGAATCTACATAGAGGTCATTAAAGTGAACGTCAGTCAAGTGTGGACCATTGTGATACTCCGGCGGAGTCTTTAGGAGCTTTACTCCACCTCTCCGTGCTACACTCGTCCCGCCGGACAGCGCTGAAGCTTTACTCCTCCACCTCTCCGTGCTACACTCGTCCCGCCGGACAGCGCTGAAGCTTTACTCCTCCACCTCTCCGTGCTACACTCGTCCCGCCGGACAGCGCTGAAGCTTTACTCCTCCACCTCTCTGTGCTACACTCGTCCCGCCGGACAGCGCTGAAGCTTTACTCCTCCACCTCTCCGTGCTACACTCGTCCCGCCGGACAGCGCTGAAGCTTTACTCCTCCACCTCTCCGTGCTACACTCGTCCCGCCGGACAGCGCTGAAGCTTTACTCCTCCACCTCTCCGTGCTACACTCGTCCCGCCGGACAGCGCTGAAGCTTTACTCCTCCACCTCTCCGTGCTACACTCGTCCCGCCGGACAGCGCTGAAGCTTTACTCCTCCACCTCTCCGTGCTACACTCGTCCCGCCGGACAGCGCTGAAGCTTTACTCCTCCACCTCTCCGTGCTACACTCGTCCCGCCGGACAGCGCTGAAGCTTTACTCCTCCACCTCTCCGTGCTACACTCGTCCCGCCGGACAGCGCTGAAGCTTTACTCCTCCACCTCTCTGTGCTACACTCGTCCCGCCGGACAGCGCTGAAGCTTTACTCCTCCACCTCTCCGTGCTACACTCGTCCCGCCGGACAGCGCTGAAGCTTTACTCCTCCACCTCTCCGTGCTACACTCGTCCCGCCGGACAGCGCTGAAGCTTTACTCCTCCACCTCTCCGTGCTACACTCGTCCCGCCGGACAGCGCTGAAGCTTTACTCCACCTCTCCGTGCTACACTCGTCCCGCCGGACAGCGCTGAAGCTTTACTCCTCCACCTCTCCGTGCTACACTCGTCCCGCCGGACAGCGCTGAAGCTTTACTCCTCCACCTCTCCGTGCTACACTCGTCCCGCCGGACAGCGCTGAAGCTTTACTCCTCCACCTCTCCGTGCTACACTCGTCCCGCCGGACAGCGCTGAAGCTTTACTCCTCCACCTCTCCGTGCTACACTCGTCCCGCCGAGTGTTCAAATTTCAATCATATTTCAAGTGATTCAGAACCGTCATGATGAACAGTGTCTCAGCTGAAGGAAATAATACACTATCTATCAGCTTTATTATATTTGCCGAATTTTCTTATTGAGCCGATAACATTAAAAATGAACATATATCGGCCGATATGGATATGATAGATCATGCATCTCTACTGCATTGTGATATATACTGTTATCGTGAAATAAAATGTCTTATATCATGAAATAAGAGATACCGTTAGAGGTAATATTCAATTGAACATGTGACGAGATATCAGAAACAATAGAAGTTTTCTTTCAGCTGCTAGAAGTTTGCCTTGAACGCAGGGCTAATAGAGCTACACACACCGCTGTGAGTTAGCAGAGACACACACTCTCCTGACACACACACACACACACCGCTGTGAGTTAGCAGAGACACACACTCTCCTGACACACACACACACACACACACCGCTGTGAGTTAGCAGAGACACACACTCTCCTGACACACACACACACACACACCGCTGTGAGTTAGCAGAGACACACACTCTCCTGACACACACACACACACACACCGCTGTGAGTTAGCAGAGACACACACTCTCCTGACACACACACACACACACACCGCTGTGAGTTAGCAGAGACACACACTCTCCTGACACACACACACACACACACCGCTGTGAGTTAGCAGAGACACACACTCTCCTGACACACACACACACACACACACCGCTGTGAGTTAGCAGAGACGCTCCTGACACACACACAGAGGATCAGTCATGGAGAATTAACATCTCGAAGCCTAACGAGCGGAGGAGTCCCGGATCTGCAGTGCCGGACCACACATTAATGCACTGAACTGATCTGAATAATAACACTGTCTTCTGTAAAGCTGCTTTACAGCTGGATTGAATCTGTTTCATAATTGATGAGTTTTGAAACATTAACTGTTATTTTGCTGATTATTTCTGTGAAGCTGCTTTGAGTCCGTGTTGTAAAGCGCTGTAGAAATAATGTGATGTAATCGGTTGACCACAATCTTCCATTAGAGAAACTCCCAATCATATTTATTATACTCCAGTGTTTTAAATCTTTGATTACTGTATTACTAAAATAAAACTAGTATTATACAACGTTCTCAGAACTAATGTTCTGGCAAGATTCTCTCATTATTTATACATAACTCATGGAACATTTTTTATTCTGAAACATTTTAAAGGGGTCATATAATGGTGCATGCACTTTCACAAGTTGATTGTACTGAAATGTGTGTTGGCAGTGTCTGTACACAATAGGGGTGTCCCCGACTAAGGATTTTCATAGTCGAATCAGATTCGTCAAGTCCTGCCTATAGTCGACTAATAGTCGAATCATGTGTGTGGCGTCGGGGAGGGGGCGGGGCTTTAACATTTTAAAGCCCCGATGTACAGAACATCACACAAAGATATAGAAGAAAATGTATAAAAACATTTTGGATCAATAAAACTAAGAAATAACAAATAACTGCAGAAAGGCCACACTGCAGATAGGATTTGCATTTCACATGCAAATCAAATTAAATCGGCTGAATTGCCTGTACGAGCATGCTCTAAGTAGGCCTACAGCGCAACATCGATGCACTGAAAAATAATCAACAATTAAGAACACAATATACATTTATAATAAATAAAAATACAAAACGAAATAAGTCAGAATCAAGTCACAAGAAGCAGAACAAATGTGTGCAAAATGCCTAAAGTGCAGGGGAACAAATATTCAAAACACAAATGGTCACAAATAGGCTAGTTAAATAAGATCACCCTGAGTGATCAATTAATAAAATAAAAATAAAGAAATTATTAAAATAACGAAAGTATGGCCAGGATTGTCAACTTTGTCTTTTTAACTGCAGAAACAACAATAAACGCTAAACTGGAGCGGCAGTCTTTAGCTAAACGTGTTCACAGTATCCACAAATCTAATTAGAATCGGCTGAAATGTTTTGAGATCACTTGTAGCCATTCCTGATCGAGAAACTAAACCCAGTCTTTCACTCGGCCTGTGTCCGTTTGAGTCTTTTCAAATTGTGTGCGCGGATAAAATACATTCTAAAACGCTTAACGTGAAAAACCCTTAACGGCTTTGTCCTAAAACTGTTATATTAAAAGATCAAATTCTATAAACACCTTATTAATAAAGCATACTATATAGCCTACAGAAAAGCAGATGAGCCCAGAATATGAACGCAACGTGTTTTATTATAGGCTACATTAAGCATTTTCCTCCCATTGAAAACCGTTAAAGAAAAAGCTTTACGTGACTTTCTATAGGAGAAACGCGTTGCGTTCATATTCTGGGTTCATCTGCTTATCTCCACATGGAATGGGTTCTTAAGGTGTGTAGCCTAGCCTACTGTGTACATACATTAAGCACACTAAAAGTGCCATTTAAGCGTTTTAAAAGCTTTTTTTACGTTAAGCGTTTTAGAACGTCCCGAGGAGAACCAGCCTGTTAACGCTGGCCGGCAGAAGTGCGATCATGGTTTTCCTGATGCTAAATCCAGCCTTGGAGAATATCCTTTCTGATGGTGTGCATCTTTAGATTTTCTTATCCCAGACATTTTTAAAGATTTAAATCCCTGCCGACAAGACGCTCCTCTGACGGTCACGGATCGAAAGTGAAACTTAAATCTGTCACAGGGTTTTGGGATTTATTCACGCTGCACGCACGTTAAAAAATATTTATTAAAAGCTTCTTTCTTTGCACATTTTTATTGACAGCATTATCATAATAGGCTGTATATTAACGTATTGACAGAAAACCAGTAGTTCTATGTGAAATCAGACATTGAGCACACTCATATAGCCTAAATGACATGATCCTTGTTTAATAACACATCTGCGAAGATTCGACCGCGAGATTGGTAGTCGATCAAGCTCCTCCTATCGAAGCATCGAATCTTCGACTATTCGGGGTCACCCCTAGTACACAACCATCATATAATGATAAAAATCCATCCAGTGGTTATGTTTTAATCTCCTTATATGTTTTCCCCTGCCTCAAATCGAGCCGTTCGACCGTGTGACGTCACACGCTCGGAAGCCCCTCCCACGATTGTTGATTGACAGGAGCGTCTCAACACAGACCCGCCCTCGCGGGTGAGATCAGCTCCATGAGAGAGCTGTCAATCATAGTCTGCGCGGACCGGCGGGGTCATTGTTGATATGCTGGAGCACTGTCTATGAGCAGAATGGCTCTAAGCGATTGTGGTGTTCTGTTCTTGGGTGTAATAACGAACACAGTCATTTTAATGTTCCTAAATCCGAACCGCTGAAGACGCAGTGGCTGAGTTTGTTTTCGAAGGGAATATTCCCCACGAGCAACGTCAATGCTCTCATGTGTGCGCGAATCATTTCTCACCAGACTGCTTTATAAGGAGGGTCAGTATAAAGCTGGATTTGCTAAGCTGCTGCTCATGAAAAATGGATCGGTAGCTGCTACCAGATATTCGTGTTCCTGCTGAATCTCCAGAAGAACGGAAGTGAGTGTAACGTTTTATTAAACTTTATATTAATATATTAATCTTTGCAAATCGCTAGCTGCACGCTTCACAATGAATGTGTCTAAGGTTTACACTCAGGGTACATTACGGCATGTTTTCTATGTATGACGTTCTCAATATAATTCATAATCCCACGTTTATACTGAACAACGCGTTATGGTTATTGAGTTACAAACGGTGTACGCACAGAACAGAGGGGCGGAGTCAGCAAAGCTCATGATCATTTAAAGTCATATGCACTGAAACGGCGTGCTGAACACAGAGCTGTTTTTGACCAGGTAAAATAAGTGTTTTCTTACAATACTAATGAGAATTTTTAATTAAAGTATATTACAAACTTTTAATTTAGACCCTAAAGAATCATATTAGCTTGTACAAAACTGGCATTATATGACCCCTTTAAGACTTTTAAGGGTTACACTTTATTTTAAGGTGTCATTGTTACCGTGTAATTATATATTTAAGTTCTGAGTAATATTAAGCAACTACATGTGCTAACTATAGGGTTAGGGTTTGGTTGAGGGTTAGTTGTGTGTAATTATGCATAATTGACTGTTATTACTATGGTAAGTACATTTAACATATGTAACAAGGACACTGTAAAATAAAGTGTTACCATTTTAAATGTTACAACTGGTTTCGGAACGCTCAGAGAACATTCAGAGTAACGTTTCTATAATGTTTGAAGATTGAAAAAACTGGATGTTGTGAACAATCAAAGAACATTGATCAATAATGTGTTCATAAATTCATGAGAAGGTTAGCATTTGGTTAGCAGAACCTCACAGTGTAAAGGGTCACAGCGCAACATCACAACATGCCCTACTTAATGGCTTAACTACAATCTAAACAATCTTACATAGTTTCAGCTGTGCTGAAGGTCTCACTCACACACACACACACACACACACGCTCCCGCTGGACACAGGACTGGCGCGGCTTTCTGAAACACTAGTGCTAACTGGAGCTTGAACAGATAGAGAGAGACGCCGTTTCAGGACACTGCACACTCTGTTGTCCTTCACATTCAGAGGACACACATCGGACCTGACAGCCTGCAGGAACACACACGACACACACCACACACACCGACTCTTCAGACTACAGCACATCTCTCCGGTCACGCTCCGCTCGTCTGCGTTCAGAGGACACACACATCAGACCTGACAGCCTGCAGGAACACACACCACACACACCACACACACACGACACACACACCACACACACTGACTCTTCAGTCTACAGCACATCTCCCCGGTCACGCTCCGGTCGTCTGCGTTCAGAGGACACACACATCAGACCTGACAGCCTGCAGGAACACACACGACACACACCACACACACCGACTCTTCAGTCTACAGCACATCTCCCCAGTCACGCTCCGGTCGTCTGCGTTCAGAGGACACACACATCAGACCTGACAGCCTGCAGGAACACACACGACACACACACACGACACACACCACACACACCGACTCTTCAGTCTACAGCACATCTCCCCGGTCACGCTCCGCTCATCTGCGTTCAGAGGACACACACTTAAGAGATGGATAAAGTGAAACACAGACGAGTGCACTGATGAACGCTGAGTCTGGCTCGCTCAGTTCCCCTGATCAGTGTTCATCATCACACTGTGTTACACCGCATTATACTGCACATCAGACACACTCAACACACATTCACATCATCTATCGGGAATTTACTGGTTGATATATTATTATTAACACAATATATATATAGACGTATACACACTCAAAAAAATACTGTAAAACAGTGAAATATTACTCCAGTGTAAATCATCTGTTTTCTATGTAAATATACAGACGTATAACAGGCGTATAACAGGCGTATAACAGACGTATAACAGACGTATAACAGACGTATAACAGGCGTATAATAGACGTATAACAGGCGTATAACAGACGTATAACAGGCGTATAACAGACGTATAACAGGCGTATAACAGACGTATAACAGACGTATAACAGGCGTATAACAGGCGTATAATAGACGTATAATAGACGTATAACAGGCGTATAACAGGCGTATAACAGACGTATAACAGGCGTATAATAGACGTATAACAGACGTATAACAGGCGTATAACAGGCGTATAACAGGCGTATAATAGACGTATAATAGACGTATAACAGGCGTATAACAGACGTATAACAGATGTATAACAGACGTATAACAGGCGTATAATAGACGTATAACAGACGTATAACAGACGTATAACAGATGTATAACAGACGTATAACAGGCGTATAATTGACGTATAACAGACGTAAAACAGGCGTATAACAGACGTATAACAGACGTATAACAGACATATAACAGACGTATAACAGGCGTATAATAGATGTATAATAGACGTATAACAGACGTATAATAGACGTATAACAGACGTATAACAGATGTATAACAGACATATAACAGACGTATAACAGGCGTATAACAGACGTATAATAGACGTATAACAGACGTATAATAGACGTATAACAGACGTATAACAGATCGGATTACGGCATACTGATGTGAAAACAAATCAATACAGAAAGCAGCTCTCAAACAAAAAATACAAAATAGGTCACAATGAAATTATATAATTATATAATTTTGCATACGTCAGCGTTTAAGGAAGAGTGTGCCGTTCGGGTTCCTCCCCTAATAAAGTCAAATATGATTTTGTTGACTTTAAAGCCATAATTATTATTACAAAGAGAGAAAATTATAAACAAACATGGGACATCTTCAGATGGTGATGAAACCACAGAAGTCTCCAACAGATGTGGAGCACAGGGACAAACGAGAGGCTCGTTAATCACAGATACACTGAGCTAATTACAACCCAAATCCCATGCCAACGTTATAAACCCAGGGGAGACGCTTCACTGTAACGGAGGTGTGGAGATGATGGACAGGTCGATCCTGCCTAACGAGACCCGACTGACGAGCGTCATTAGAGGAGCACATGATTACTGTGATGAGGTCACGCTCGTTACATGAGTAATCACACAGTGATCATCATGGCTGAGCTCGTGGGAACCGGTGGGTTAGGAAGGGGTTAAACAGAAGACGTTCCCACTCCTCCCTCTCTCTAATCCCTCTAGAGAAAGACATCCATTCACAGGATTAAGTCGCACTGGACGCTTGACAAAACGTCCTGTTAACGGTTTATTAGTATGTCAATCACAGCCTCGAGTGAGAAAGAGCCGTCGCACTGGAAGACAAACGTCCATACCAGACGCACTTCACTGGTGGAGGCGGAGCTCTCTGTCCTGTAGCCGACGCCCAACATCTCACTATATTCAGCTACTCGGGCTACTGTCAAATGTGCATTTCTGAGAGACAAAACATGTAATATTATTAATATTGCACTGCAAACTGTGATGAAGAAACGCGTCATCAAATCAGGAAACACAAACCTGTTCTTATGTAAAGGGTTTCATGTAGAAGCTCAGAGTGTTTGTCATGTTCTGATAATAAAGAATAGTTTAAATCCACAGTGAACAGTCTGGCTTCTACAACTTTCACTTACGAGCAAAAATCTGCCTTTAAACTTGAAAGAAATTAAGATTTGAGATTTATGGTGATCATTTGTTTATAAAAGTAAAACTGAAGCGCTCCTGACACACACACACACACACACACACACACACAGGCCTCCCCTCCTCGAGAGACACGCCGTGGCATGTTCCACTTCAGCTTCTGTTGATATCAGCAGCACACACACACACTCACACACACACACACACTCATAAACTACAGATCGCATGTGTAACTCAAGCGTCTGAGAGATCACATACAGCAGAAATAATCCAGCCAGGGTCTCGCTTTAACAACAGGGTTCGTACAGACGCTGTCAGATGAAATTCCAGGACTTTCAAGGAATACAATCTGAGATCTCACTCGTCAAACATTATCTTTAGTATGTTTCAAATTCTAAAAAAGGTAAATAGATAAACAAAAATAAACCAACAAAACAAAATGGTACAAATAAGATGCAATAACTGCCGTATCTTTAACCACTGATAGGACACTATGATGGAGATATCGCTTTCCTTATTCAAACTGATTTTTTTTCTCATGAATATATGATTGAGCTGAAGAATGAAAGCTGTATCATATACTTGGATATGAGGAATATTATACTTATCATCTGAAATGGCTCTATATCTATCAGACGGGATGCTTTGTTGATTTTGTGTGAAAAGATCAAATTAAACACTAATTTCACATATAATGTCTTTCAATAATTCAAGCGCTTTTCAAATGCCTTTTCATAAATATGGCTGTTTCAAGGACTTCAATTTCAAAAAGTCAAATTCAAGCACTTCAGCCCCGAGTACGAGCCCTGCTCACCTCTCCTTCAGCCTCTGTGTGAATGAACACACTTCAGTCTCGTCCACACTCCTGCTGTAGATCCATAACCCATAACCACATCAGTCCTCGCCGCCGACCTCATGCAGGATCACTGAAGCAGAGCGAGAGCCAACACAAGCCCCTGACACACACATGAACACACACACATCTCACGTCTGACCCGTGCCTGATCACACAGACTGAGGAAATCAGTGTTCAAATAATAAACCATCTGGAGGATGTCATCATAACCCATTGGCCAACACTGAGTCTCAGTATCGAGTGTGTGTGTGTCCGTTCAGACGGCGCGAGTGTTGTGTGTTCCTCCAGTGTCACGTTACACAGATAATGAGATTACACGTGTGTAAAGTGGATTATAGTGTTCTTACAGCCAGGGGTCAGTCTGCTGCAACACACACTCACACACTCGCAGTCACGGCTGACACTAGACATGCGCGTTTACAGAGGAGAGCAGAAACACCATGAGCTGTGTGTGTGTGTGTGTGTGTGTGTGTCTCAGGCCTGGATCAATCTTTCATGAGCTCTGTGTTCAGAACCCGTCCTGGAGACTCAACATGACAGGGTTATGACTGAAATACAGCTTGACCCGAATATATAAAACATGCCTCACACAGACAGCACACACACACATCACACACACATCACACAGACAGCACACATATCACACACACATCACACACACAGCACACACACATCACACACACATCACACAGACAGCACACACACATCACACACACATCACACAGACAGCACACACACATCACACACACATCACACACACATCACACAGACAGCACACATATCACACACACATCACACACACAGCACATCACACACACATCACACACACATCACACACACATCACACAGACAGCACACACACATCACACAGACAGCACACACACACATCACACAGACAGCACACACACATCACACACACATCACACAGACAGCACACACACATCACACACACATCACACACACATCACACAGACAGCACACATATCACACACACATCACACACACAGCACACACACATCACACACACATCACACACACATCACACACACATCACACACACAGCACACACACATCACACACACATCACACACACATCACACACACATCACACAGACAGCACACACACATCACACAGACAGCACACACACACATCACACACACATCACACAGACAGCACACATATCACACACACATCACACACACATCACACACACAGCACACAGACATCACACACACAGCACACACACATCACACACACAGCACACACACAGCACACACACATCACACACATCACACACACATCACACACACATCACACAGACAGCACACATATCACACACACAGCACACACACAGCACACACACATCACACACACAGCACACACACATCACACAGACAGCACACACACATCACACACACAGCCAGGCAGGGTTTACTCGAGCAACGACCCAGGAAGTGTGTGTGAGTTACAGCAGAGGATCTGCACTGAAGGAAGAGGGAGAGAATAAAGCGAGAGAGACAGAGACGAGATGGAGAAAACGAGAGAGAAACGGCCCTTTTCTTTCTGTTTCAGCATTACTCATGTGACGTCATCACACGCAGCCTCCTGAGCCTCTTCAGCGACAGGAGACGCTGGCATCGTATCAGACGCAGAGGTCAGAGGTCACAGACCAACACAGGACTCTCCAGAAAACTGGTAGCCGATTCAACACAGCGAAGGACAAAACACTGGGACACACACAGACACACAGTTAAACACAAGCAGAGCGACAGGTCTGACCCAAAACCCCAGTCACAGCACACACACACTCACACTAACACATACATATACATACACTCACATAAACACTCGCACAGTCATTTAGGGACTCACTCACATATACATACACTAACACACACACACACACACATACACACACCCACACACACACACGCACACACACACACTTATAAAGAATCTCATTCACACCAATCACAAACACTGACACATTGTTGACTGATGAAGTCTACCTGTCTGTAGTTGGACTAATGTAAGTTATGAGTTATGAGTTATGAGGCCCTCTGCCACACAGACAAACAACTGGCCACAGCTGCAGGACTTCCTCCACATCACTTCCTGTCCACACAGGAAACCAGCGTTCCCGCTCTATACGGATTCTCCATCCACGAGGCCTTGATCTCAGTTCCTGCATCAGAAACTCCACGCAAACCCTTTCCTGCGTCTCCGTCAGAACACTTCCACACACACACACACACACTCCCAGTGATGGCGCTCGGGAGCGCAGGGGTGGCGGCCAATGACAGATCAGGATCCTGAGGTCAGAGGTCAAGCGCTAACATCAGACCCAGACTCACAGGGATAAAACAGGAAGATGCTGCTCGTGGCCCAGACAGGAACATGTTTATGAGGCTCTCCGAGCAGAGATGAGTGATCTGAGCACGAGCTACTGTACACACCAGCGACCGCATCATCATCACACCAGCGACCGCATCATCATCACACCAGCGACCGCATCATCATCACACCAGCGACCGCATCATCATCACACCAGCGACCGCATCATCACACCAGCGACCGCATCATCATCACACCTGCGACCGCATCATCATCACACCAGCGACCGCATCATCATCACACCAGCGACCGCATCATCATCACACCAGCGACCGCATCATCATCACACCAGCGACCGCATCATCATCACACCAGCGACCGCATCATCATCACACCAGCGACCGCATCATCATCACACCAGCGACCGCATCATCATCACACCAGCGACCGCATCATCATCACACCAGCGACCGCATCATCATCACACCAGCGACCGCATCATCATCACACCAGCGACCGCATCATCATCACACCAGCGACCGCATCATCATCACACCAGCGACCGCATCATCATCACACCAGCGACCGCATCATCATCACACCAGCGACCGCATCATCATCACACCAGCGACCGCATCATCATCACACCAGCGACCGCATCATCATCACACCAGCGACCGCATCATCATCACACCTGCGACCGCATCATCATCACACCTGCGACCGCATCATCATCACACCAGCGACCGCATCATCATCACACCAGCGACCGCATCATCACACCAGCGACCGCATCATCATCACACCTGCGACCGCATCATCATCACACCAGCGACCGCATCATCATCACACCAGCGACCGCATCATCATCACACCAGCGACCGCATCATCATCACACCAGCGACCGCATCATCATCACACCAGCGACCGCATCATCACACCAGCGACCGCATCATCATCACACCTGCGACCGCATCATCATCACACCAGCGACCGCATCATCATCACACCAGCGACCGCATCATCATCACACCAGCGACCGCATCATCATCACACCAGCGACCGCATCATCATCACACCAGCGACCGCATCATCATCACACCAGCGACCGCATCATCATCACACCAGCGACCGCATCATCATCACACCAGCGACCGCATCATCATCACACCAGCGACCGCATCATCATCACACCAGCGACCGCATCATCATCACACCAGCGACCGCATCATCATCACACCAGCGACCGCATCATCATCACACCAGCGACCGCATCATCATCACACCAGCGACCGCATCATCATCACACCAGCGACCGCATCATCATCACACCAGCGACCGCATCATCATCACACCAGCGACCGCATCATCATCACACCTGCGACCGCATCATCAACACACCAGCGACCGCATCATCATCACACCAGCGACCGCATCATCATCACACCAGCGACCGCATCATCATCACACCAGCGACCGCATCATCATCACACCAGCGACCGCATCATCATCACACCAGCGACCGCATCATCATCACACCAGCGACCGCATCATCATCACACCAGCGACCGCATCATCATCACACCAGCGACCGCATCATCATCACACCAGCGACCGCATCATCATCACACCTGCGACCGCATCATCATCACACCAGCGACCGCATCATCATCACACCAGCGACCGCATCATCATCACACCAGCGACCGCATCATCATCACACCAGCGACCGCATCATCATCACACCTGCGACCGCATCATCATCACACCAGCGACCGCATCATCATCACACCAGCGACCGCATCATCATCACACCAGCGACCGCATCATCATCACACCAGCGACCGCATCATCATCACACCAGCGACCGCATCATCATCACACCAGCGACCGCATCATCATCACACCAGCGACCGCATCATCACACCAGCGACCGCATCATCATCACACCTGCGACCGCATCATCATCACACCAGCGACCGCATCATCATCACACCAGCGACCGCATCATCATCACACCAGCGACCGCATCATCATCACACCAGCGACCGCATCATCATCACACCAGCGACCGCATCATCATCACACCAGCGACCGCATCATCATCACACCAGCGACCGCATCATCATCACACCAGCGACCGCATCATCATCACACCAGCGACCGCATCATCATCACACCAGCGACCGCATCATCATCACACCAGCGACCGCATCATCATCACACCAGCGACCGCATCATCATCACACCAGCGACCGCATCATCATCACACCAGCGACCGCATCATCATCACACCAGCGACCGCATCATCATCACACCAGCGACCGCATCATCATCACACCAGCGACCGCATCATCATCACACCAGCGACCGCATCATCATCACACCAGCGACCGCATCATCATCACACCAGCGACCGCATCATCATCACACCAGCGACCGCATCATCATCACACCAGCGACCGCATCATCATCACACCAGCGACCGCATCATCATCACACCAGCGACCGCATCATCATCACACCAGCGACCGCATCATCATCACACCAGCGACCGCATCATCATCACACCTGCGACCGCATCATCATCACACCTGCGACCGCATCATCATCACACCTGCGACCGCATCATCATCACACCAGCGACCGCATCATCATCACACCTGCGACCGCATCATCATCACACCTGCGACCGCATCATCATCACACCAGCGACCGCATCATCATCACACCAGCGACCGCATCATCATCACACCTGCGACCGCATCATCAACACACCAGCGACCGCATCATCATCACACCAGCGACCGCATCATCATCACACCAGCGACCGCATCATCATCACACCAGCGACCGCATCATCATCACACCTGCGACCGCATCATCATCACACCTGCGACCGCATCATCATCACACCTGCGACCGCATCATCATCACACCTGCGACCGCATCATCATCACACCAGCGACCGCATCATCATCACACCAGCGACCGCATCATCATCACACCAGCGACCGCATCATCATCACACCAGCGACCGCATCATCATCACACCAGCGACCGCATCATCATCACACCAGCGACCGCATCATCATCACACCAGCGACCGCATCATCATCACACCAGCGACCGCATCATCATCACACCTGCGACCGCATCATCATCACACCAGCGACCGCATCATCATCACACCAGCGACCGCATCATCATCACACCAGCGACCGCATCATCATCACACCAGCGACCGCATCATCATCACACCAGCGACCGCATCATCATCACACCAGCGACCGCATCATCATCACACCAG
>NW_026606677.1:477500-512500 GCF_029890125.1 Rhinichthys klamathensis goyatoka
CACACACACACACACAAACCCTAACCCAACACATCACTCACACACACACACAAACCCTAACCCAACACATCTCACACACACACACACACACACACACACACACTAACCCTAAACCTACTCATCACACAAAACTTTCTGCATTTTTACATTTTCAAAAATATATAATTTAGTGTGTTTAATAACCCATTTCCCTCAAGACCTGCCGGCTGCTCCTCACTGTAGGAGATGTGCTATCCTCGTGGGGACATTTGGTCACACTGTAACATAAACATGTACACACACACACACACGGCTCTCTCACTCCTAACAGCAGCAGTCACCGAGATGATGCACGAAAAGTGGAAATGAAAAGATGGAGAAATGAAAACAGGGAAAGATGAGAGTGAGGAATGGCAGTGAATGAAGAGTAGTATCAGTGAAGCTGGTGTTCTCCGCTGAATCTGTCACACACACACACACGAGTCTCACTGTCACACACACACACACACCACTCTCTTCTGGCCGACTGATCTCAGCACGCGAGACGAGAGCGATGGCGGTGTGACACACAAGAGCTGGAGCTCAGAGCTGGAAATAAAGGAATAATATAAATGTAGAGTTACTCAATAACAGAGATTTACAGAAGAACGCGTGTGAGATCTCGATAAGGCGAGACATATTCCCAGAGAACACCAGGGTTGGTCGATAGTGAAGATAATGGCCTTTACTGGCGGATACATCGGAGCGTCGCTACTGAAAGCGGATCATCCGTCTCGGGGTCACAGGTCGTGTAAATCTGCCCTGAAGTGTAGAGATCAACAACTATAATCTGTGTTGTGCGAGCACTGGAGGCAAACAGGAGTGTGTGTGTTGGGATTGAGCCGTTGCGTGAGAAGAGTGTGTGGGGGGGCAGCCGTAGCGCGGATATGAAATATGGGTTACAACTAAGGGTGTCACGATTTCGATTTTCAATCGAAATCGATCGAAATTAATTCACAATCGTCGATACTGCCACGCCCCCATGTCACGTCCGTTCGGCTTGCCAAGCGGAAAAAAACACGGCGTGTTGAAGTGCTGCAAGTCTATGGTCATCCTCCTCTAACTTAGCTACAGCCATTCAAAAGATAGTATGGCAAGTACAGATGCAGGAGTCCCATCAACAGAACGTGAACCCCTCCTCTTTCATTGAAGTCGCAGGTGTGGAAGTTTTTTGGGATTTCCAGTGAGTAATGTTGATAACGTTCGCGCTTCAAAAAAGCCACAGTTTGCAGACATCCAAAGTCTCGCGGAAGTTCCGGGAGTCTCCCGCATATTGATAGCGGCTCCCTGATGCACGCAAATTAGTTAGAATCTCTAAAAATCAGTTCAGGATATCGGCGTGAGAACTGGAGTATAGTTTCCCCAAAGCAATTTAAGGATGTGAAACGGTTTAGAAAAAATGTAGATGCAATTTTAATAAGGCAAAACATTTTAATCCTTAAAGGTTATTGAAAAGGAAAGAGTTTTAATGAGTAGAATTGAGCTTTAGAATAGCAGAAGTGACTGTTGTTTAAACACTAATCCGGCATCCGCCGCCAGAGCCAGTTATGGCATTAGATTAAACATTACACTATCAAATCGAATATGCCAGGATGAATTCTTCAAAATAACATCTAGGGCTGGCGATATGACCAAAATCTCACATCAGATACAAGTCACCTCATATCCCGATAATAACCATATATATCCCGATAACCATATATATCATGATAACCATATATATCACGATAACCATATATATCACGATAACCATATATATCACGATAACCATATATATCCCGATAACCATATATATCACGATAACCATATATATCACGATAACCATATATATCCCGATAACCATATATATCCCGATAACCATATATATCCCGATAACCATATATATCCCGATAACCATATATATCACGATAACCATATATATCCCGATAACCATATATATCCCGATAATAACCATATATATCCCGATAACCATATATATCCCGATAACCATATATATCACGATAACCATATATATCCCGATAACCATATATATCCCGATAATAACCATATATATCCCGATAACCATATATATCCCGATAACCATATATATCCCGATAACCATATATATCCCGATAACCATATATATCACGATAACCATATATATCCCGATAACCATATATATCCCGATAACCAT
This sequence comes from Rhinichthys klamathensis goyatoka, assembly GCF_029890125.1. Taxonomy (NCBI): domain Eukaryota; kingdom Metazoa; phylum Chordata; class Actinopteri; order Cypriniformes; family Leuciscidae; genus Rhinichthys; species Rhinichthys klamathensis. Next base: position 479,692 of record NW_026606677.1, read on the forward strand.
ATATATCACGATAACCATATATATCACGATAACCATATATATCACGATAACCATATATATCCCGATAACCATATATATCCCGATAATAACCATATATATCCCGATAACCATATATATCATGATAACCATATATATCACGATAACCATATATATCACGATAACCATATATATCACGATAACCATATATATCCCGATAACCATATATATCACGATAACCATATATATCACGATAACCATATATATCCCGATAACCATATATATCCCGATAACCATATATATCACGATAACCATATATATCACGATAACCATATATATCACGATAACCATATATATCACGATAACCATATATATCACGATAACCATATATATCCCGATAACCATATATATCATGATAACCATATATATCCCGATAACCATATATATCACGATAACCATATATATCACGATAACCATATATATCATGATAACCATATATATCACGATAACCATATATATCACGATAACCATATATATCACGATAACCATATATATCCCGATAACCATATATATCACGATAACCATATATATCACGATAACCATATATATCCCGATAACCATATATATCATGATAACCATATATATCCCGATAACCATATATATCACGATAACCATATATATCACGATAACCATATATATCATGATAACCATATATATCACGATAACCATATATATCACGATAACCATATATATCACGATAACCATATATATCCCGATAACCATATATATCATGATAACCATATATATCCCGATAACCATATATATCACGATAACCATATATATCACGATAACCATATATATCACGATAACCATATATATCACGATAACCATATATATCACGATAACCATATATATCACGATAACCATATATATCCCGATAACCATATATATCACGATAACCATATATATCACGATAACCATATATATCCCGATAACCATATATATCACGATAACCATATATATCACGATAACCATATATATCCCGATAACCATATATATCACGATAACCATATATATCACGATAACCATATATATCCCGATAACCATATATATCACGATAACCATATATATCACGATAACCATATATATCACGATAACCATATATATCATGATAACCATATATATCCCGATAACCATATATATCACGATAACCATATATATCACGATAACCATATATATCACGATAACCATATATATCATATATATCCCGATAACCATATATATCACGATAACCATATATATCACGATAACCATATATATCTGACACGATAACCATATATATCCCGATAACCATATATATCCCGATAACCATATATATCACGATAACCATATATATCCCGATAACCATATATATCCCGATAACCATATATATCACGATAACCATATATATCCCGATAACCATATATATCACGATAACCATATATATCACGATAACCATATATATCACGATAACCATATATATCCCGATAACCATATATATCCCGATAACCATATATATCCCGATAACCATATATATCACGATAACCATATATATCCCGATAACCATATATATCACGATAACCATATATATCACGATAACCATATATATCACGATAACCATATATATCCCGATAACCATATATATCCCGATAACCATATATATCACGATAACCATATATATCCCGATAACCATATATATCCCGATAACCATATATATCACGATAACCATATATATCCCGATAACCATATATATCACGATAACCATATATATCACGATAACCATATATATCACGATAACCATATATATCCCGATAACCATATATATCCCGATAACCATATATATCCCGATAACCATATATATCACGATAACCATATATATCCCGATAACCATATATATCACGATAACCATATATATCACGATAACCATATATATCACGATAACCATATATATCACGATAACCATATATATCACGATAACCATATATATCCCGATAACCATATATATCCCGATAACCATATATATCCCGATAACCATATATATCCCGATAACCATATATATCACGATAACCATATATATCCCGATAACCATATATATCACGATAACCATATATATCACGATAACCATATATATCACGATAACCATATATATCCCGATAACCATATATATCCCGATAACCATATATATCACGATAACCATATATATCACGATAACCATATATATCCCGATAACCATATATATCACGATAACCATATATATCACGATAACCATATATATCCCGATAACCATATATATCACGATAACCATATATATCACGATAACCATATATATCACGATAACCATATATATCCCGATAACCATATATATCACGATAACCATATATATCACGATAACCATATATATCACGATAACCATATATATCCCGATAACCATATATATCACGATAACCATATATATCACGATAACCATATATATCCCGATAACCATATATATCCCGATATCCCGATAACCATATATATATCTGACACGATAACCATATATATCCCGATAACCATATATATCACGATAACCATATATATCCCGATAACCATATATATCCTGATAATAACCATATATATCTGACACGATAACCATATATATCACGATAACCATATATATCCCGATAACCATATATATCTGACACGATAACCTTATATATCCCGATAACCATATATATCTGACACGATAACCATATATATCCCGATAACCATATATATCCCGATAACCATATATATCTGACACGATAACCATATATATCCCGATAACCATATATATCCCGATATCACGATAACCATATATATCACGATAACCATATATTTCCGATAACCATATATATCCTGTAAATTCAATCAATGAATAGTTTATGACCACATGGAGAGGACTATTTCTTTTCCACATTTTACAGTATATACTCATTCATATGTGATTATTTTTCTCCCTTTATTTAGAACTTCTGGGCAAATGTTTAGATTATATAAAATATGAATGACATATAAAACACCTTCAAAAACACTTGATTACAGGCCCAACATAAAATATATTGCTATATAAAATGCCTTATGTAAACATTGTACTTTCAAGTTTAAAGTGTAGCAGCGATCAGGGCTGTGGACGGCTCAGCGAGCGAAACAACGAGACTTTGGCTGGAACATTATCAGAAAATGGAAACAAAATCTAATTTAATCGTTCGGAACAGAAACGCTGATTTGAAATGTCCATTAACTGGTTAATAACGTTATTTTATCGTTATGTTTAATGTTTTAATTTGGCAGTCGAGCAATTACGAATTCAAATAGTTCAGACTGTGCAAATGTGATATATATGGATATATATGGTTTCCCGAGGATATATATGGATATATATGGTTTCCCAAGGATATATATGGTTTCCCATATGGATATATATGGATATATATGGTTTCCCATATGGATATATATAGATATATATGGTTTCCCATATAGATATATATGGTTTCCTGAGGATATATATGGATATATATGGTTTCCTGAAGATATATATGGATATATATGGTTTCCCATATGGATATATATGATTTCCTGAGGATATATATGGATATATATGGAACATCCATATATCAGGAAATCGTCTGCTAAATGAATAAATGTAAATATATATGGTTTCCCGAGGATATATATGGATATATATGGTTTCCCAAGGATATACATGGATATATACGGTTTCCTGAGGATATATATGGATATATATGGTTTCCCGAGGATATATATGTAACTGTCAAACCATTAGGCCGACATTTCAGTGAACATGAGCAGGTAATATGCAGCGAGTGTGTTTTGAAACCAGCGTAAATTGCAGAAGAGTGTAGAACATGGACTCACACAAGGTCACATATCACACACTTAAAGTGCTTCTGTGAACGGAGGAAACTGAAAAAAACGAATATATAAAACTAATATATAGCCCTATATGCGAAATATATATTTCACTTATCATGATTACAGATTAACAAAACGAAAGGAAAAATAGTGCTGAGCTTCGGGTCATTGTGGCGGGGTCAAAAGGTCATGGAAAGGAAACCGAGACGGCAGAAAACGGCATCGTTCTTGTTTCTGTATTTTACAAAAGCTTTAGTTTTGAATCGTGTCTTGCTTCTACCCGTAGATCACGGAGTCACAGGTTCCGCAAAAGGACACAAACACCCGCGATCGCGCCCGCGCCTCACACACACAACATAATCTAGCATTGCTAGAATTTAAATGTGTAACTGTATATGTATGTATGTAACTCTGTAATCTTAAGTGTATATTATTTATAGATTAGTCTGAAAAGCTAAAGCCACGAGTCGCACATGATGGTCCTGAAGGAGTCCTTGAGGATCACTGAATTCACCCTTCGCTGGGAGTTTGATTGACAGGCGATCTGACCAACCATAATCCGCCATTTTTGTCAGACAAAGCAGTCAGGAGAGTTAGATTAACGTCGGAGGATTTGAACTTGAGAAACGGAGTGTCCTGACGTCTTTCATTCCTTCTGATGTTCATCCATGTTTATTTGCAGTATAACTGAGCTAGAAGGACGAGATGAGTGGTTCACGAGCGGCTTTAACGGAGCGATCTGTCACACATGAAACAGCCACAAAACCGTATTTATTCTTTACATTTCTTTAGCTGGCCAAAATTTGAAAGTTGAGACTTTGTTTCATATCAAAGGTAAGCTGGTGTGTCTCAGTGTGTTCAGTGTCTCTCTGCGCCGCGGTGTGTGTTTCACTGCGTGAGGACATGGGGGGGGGGGGGGGGGGCGTGGCTTGTCGGACATAGCAACAGTAACTAAAGGGGGCGGGTCTTTGCGAACGGGCAGTTCCTCCACAATCCCTCGCTCTCGCTCTCTTCCGTCTATTCAGGCGGTTTTCTACTGTAATCCAAGGTTGCACTGCATTGTGTCGTTGTGGACTCTCAGAACACACCCGTGTGAAGTCATTCCCACACACACTTCATGATGGTCACGCTAATCCATATCCCGCTCATCAAACAGATCAGATCAGCTCAGATCAGTTTATGGACTTCATCCTCGGCCTGTCAGCAGTTCTCTCTCTAACTCGTGGCAGGAGAAATATCACTATCATACAATTTGATTGTAACTGTAAAAAACAAAATGCAATAAACATGCAAATATGAGAGGTTTAATATCTCAGCTCCTGATGAAGATGTCTCTCTCTGTCTCTCTCTCTCTCTCTCTCTCTCTCTCTCTCTCTCTCTCTCTCTCACTCTCTCTCACACACACATATGCTGATAAATGCGTCAGGCTGGTTTTATCCTGTAAGAAGAGGCGTATTAATAGAGTAAACTCACACATGGAAACCAGATCTGGAGCCTGAGAGACGCTGCAGTCGGACTTCATAATGCGTCTCGGACTGCACATATTACACAGATAACAGGAGAACCGGCGCTAGGCCATCTGGGAAATATCCGACCAGTTCATGATAAACGAACCGGTTGTGTATGTGATCGCCTGAGCGCTGAGTTTAACAGTTTATTAACACACGACAGTTTAGTCAATAAAACAGGTCAAAATCATCATAAAAATCAAAAGACAGGCAGTTACAGTGAAAAATAATATTATGTGTCAAATTTAGGGCTAAAGATTTTTCTAGTCAACTGGTAGTCATTCATTTAAGCGAATAGTCGACAAATTGCACATTTATGATATTAATTTCATTAAATATACACTGGGGGAGGGGGGTGTATATATGTAACATATTCATTAAATATGTAATATACAGTGCTGACATTGCTCTACATCACAGAGAGCCATAATATAGAGCCTTTAAAATATGAAGTAGCACTCAAGCATAAGACTTGACAGGAAAAGTAATGATTATGAACAGCGAGGAGACTTACAGGACATTTTAATAATTGATTGGTAAATGAGTGTTTTCTGAGTCAGTGTCGGCTGCAGAGATGAAGCTGAAGAGTGGACTCTATCCAGAGAAAGACACGTTTCACTCGGCTTACGTTATCTGAGAATATTTGTTTTCACATTTGAATTGATTCATTTAAAAGTAGACATTTCAAGCTTTCTATAGACATATAGAATATGGCTGTCAGGCGAGTATAAACTAAAGTATGAGCTTCGGTTTATTTCTGTGCGCTTCACCAGAGCAGTTGGCGGAGACCGAGACGCTCGTCCTGTTTGTTTTCTTTATTTTACAAAAGCACAAGTTTTGTTGTGAGTGAACACAGATAAAAGTAGACACTTTATGAGGCATCACTCTTATCTGTATGACCAACAATGATTTTCAGTTCTTTGCGCTTTTGTCAGGAAGAAATGGAAGTGATCTCTGCACAAACACTGGGTCATGTGACTATAACAATAGCACACAACTAACAATAACTAACCAACTAATAACTAACCAACTAATAACTAACCAACTAATTCGAATGTGTTGGACTGACTCTTCTCGCCGACTAGCGTTAGTGGGCTGTTAGGGGGCAGCCCTAGCAAAACACTTCATTTCTATTACATTATTTTTTTCTATTCACTATAGTACTGTACTGTTATTTATTTACATATATTTAATCTATCTGTTTTCCCCTAATCTTCTCCATAGAGCTCCCTGGAACACAGTGTGAAAACCCCTGAAATATAAAACTAGAGTTCAGCAACTCAAAAACTCAGAGAAAGAGGAATCTGATCATGCATGAAGAACACACACATACACACACACACACAGACTCACACACACTCACACTCACACACACACACACACTAAACACTCATGCTTTTAAAGGAGTATCGTAACCGTTGAAAGCAATAATGAATATAAGCCTATAAAAGGTTCTTCTGGAGACTGAAGCCATCATATCTCTACAATAACACACACCACATATGAACACATGAACACATGAGCACGCAGAGCCGAACACAACACCACAGGTTCTTATGAAAAAGATGAATGTGTATCGCTTTACTTCTCCTTTCTAGATGTTATGATGTGATGTTATGATGTTATGATGTTATGTGATGATGTTATGATGTGATGATGTTATGATGTGATGTTATGATGTGATATTGTGATGTGATGTGATGTTATGTTGTGATGTTATGATATGATGAGATGATGTTATGATGTGATATTGTGATGTGATGTTGTGATTATGTGATGTTATGATGTTATGATGTGATGTTATGTGATGATGTTATGTTATGTTGTGATGTTATGATGTTATGTTATGATGTGATGATGTGATGTTATGTTGTGATGTTATGATGTGATATTGTGATATTGTGATGTTATGATGTTATGTTGTGATGTTATGATGTGATATTGTGATGTGATGTTGTGATTATGTGATGTTATGATGTTATGATGTGATGTTATGTGATGATGTTATGTTATGTTGTGATGTTATGATGTTATGTTATGATGTGATGATGTGATGTTATGTTGTGATGTTATGATGTGATATTGTGATGTGATGTTATGTTATGATGTGATGTTATGATATGATGAGATGATGTTATGCTGTGATGTTATGATGTGATATTGTGATGTGATGTTGTGATTATGTGATGTTATGATGTTATGATGTGATGTTATGTGATGATGTTATGTTATGTTGTGATGTTATGATGTTATGTTATGATGTGATGATGTGATGTTATGTTGTGATGTTATGATGTGATATTGTGATGTTATGATGTTATGTTGTGATGTTATGATGTGATATTGTGATGTGATGTTATGTTATGATGTGATGTTATGATATGATGTGATGATGTTATGCTGTGATGTTATGATGTGATATTGTGATGTGATGTTGTGATTATGTGATGTTATGATGTTATGATGTGATGTTATGTGATGATGTTATGTTATGTTGTGATGTTATGATGTTATGTTATGATGTGATGATGTGATGTTATGTTGTGATGTTATGATGTGATATTGTGATGTGATGTTATGTTATGATGTGATGTTATGATATGATGTGATGATGTTATGCTGTGATGTTATGATGTGATATTGTGATGTGATGTTATGTGATTATGTGATTATGTGATGTTATGTGATTATGTGATGTTATGTTATGATGTGATGTTATGATGTTATGTGATTATGTGATGTTATGTGATGATGTTATGATGTGATATTGTGATGTGATGTTATGTTGTGATGTTATGATGTGATATTGTGATGTGATGATGTTATGATGTGATATTGTGATGTGATGTTATGATGTGATGATGTTATGTTGTGATATTATGATGTGATATTGTGATGTGATGTTATGATGTTATGAGATGATGTTATGCTGTGATGTTATGATGTGATATTGTGATGTGATGTTATGTGATTATGTGATGTTATGATGTTATGATATGATGTGATGATGTTATGATGTGATGTTATGTGATGATGTTATGATGTGATATTGTGATGTGATGATGTGATTTCACGAGTTCACACTTACAAATGATCAAAGAATAAATGGTTATGCGTATTTGGCGTGCTGTCCGGGGGGAGGGCTCCGATCTCGGAAATAGGCTTTATGCCGAGCGTCACGTGACCAAACCGGAAAACAGGTCTCATTGCATCCGCTTGTCAGAGAAAGTGTTAACGGCCGTAAGAACTAACTATGATATCTATGGATTTTTAAGGTAATCAGCTAACCTACTAAGTTCACTTTGTTATTGGTGTTTTATGCTTTTTAAATATCTATACGTTAGTGTGAAGAAGAAAAATCAAAAAACTTTTAAATATCAATCTCCACATGCGAGGGACATTGGTTATGCTCATTTTTGCTTGCTCCTTTTAAGTTATCTTGAGTAAAATTGCAAAAAATTTCATGAAGCACATACAAAAGACCTGAATCGGAAGCGATGTGATCTGTTTTCCGGCTTGGGTCACGTGACCCTCGGCATAAAGCCTATTGGGCCCGAACCCAGAGTGCTCCCCCCGTATCTCTGTTTAGGAAGATAACTAGGCAAGTGTGAGGAGATGGGGTGGTGGAGGGATGCTGAAAACTGTCGAGGAATATGGGTGAGTCGACTGAGTATATTTATAGGCTTTACTCGTGCTGATTGAGTGGACCTGTTGATTACTGATTGCTGACAGCTGGCTGGAATGACTTGATTGTTTGATCATTAGAACGTGTTCCTCCCGAACCTTGTTAACAAAATATCAAATTGTGATGTGATGTTATGTGATTATGGGATGTGATATCCTCACTGACAGCTCAATCACAGCTGAAAACCGACATCTGATCGATATTAAAGGTTTGTACAGGATCTGGACTGTTCATTTACAAACAATCTATCGGTATTCAGGAGATATGAAGCTCATTTCCACAAACACTGATCATCTGCGGTCATAAACCAATAAATGATAAAGCAATAAATGATGAATTCAGATCTCAACATCACAGCTCAACTTTTCCTGAAACCTTTCCTGAAAACATACTGAAATGCGTTATTATAGAAGCCCATTTCACATAAGAAAAAATCATGCTTTTGTAAATCATAAAAAAATCTAGGCTAAATTATACATAAACTGTCATTTATGAGATAAAAAGTTGAAATTTATAACATACTAAGTTGAAATTGACATTAAAAGTCGAAATGATGACTTAAAAAGACAGAAAGTCATAATTTCACCTTTTTATCTCATAATTTAAATCACTTAATTTTTGGGTAACAATTTTAAGGTGACGTAGTTACATGTTACATGTACCTACTAATAACAGTAAATTATGCATAATTACAAGTAACTAACCATAAACCAAGCCTTAACCCTTAACCCGAACTATATAAGTGCATGTAGTTAAATTAATATTACAGCACTTGTTTGTGTAATTACACTGTAACAATGTCAACTTAAAATAAAGTGTAACGTATTTGTTTTTACATTTTAAAATTATATCATCTTAATTATGACATACCAAGTCAGAATAATGACATATTAAGATGATTTTGAATTATGATTTACCACCAAAGCATGATTTTCCCTCATGTGGCGGAAATGGGCTCCCATACGCTCCAGACTCAGTCCAGTAAAGCTTGATGCTTCACCTGCTGTGTGTGTGTGTGTGTGTGTGTGTGTGTGTGTGTGCGTGTGTCCAGGTGAAACGATGTTACCTTTGAAACACATGATGAAGAAGGCTCGCATACTCCCGTCGAGTCTCCGTGTCCGGCATGGTGTTGTTCTGGAGCTCCTCTCGGTGTCGGTCCGGCATGGTGTTGTTCTGGAGCTCCTCTCGGTGTCGGTCCCCGGTGATCCGTCCATGTTTCCGGGACGCGCAGGTGCAGCTGCGCAGGTCAGACGCGTTCACAAAGTGCGCAGAAATGACGGTTATTCTCCTTCACCACAGACTGAGCTGTAACTGACGCGCGCTATGAGCTCGATGACATTAGAGGAGTCCGGGGAGGGATCGCGGTATTCCTGAGGAGTCTCGGTGCTCTTCCCGGGATCCGCCTGTAGTCCGTGAGAAACTGCGGGTCACTTTCCTCGGTCCCGGGTTCTCTCTCTCTCTCTCTCTCTCTCTCTCTCTCTCTCTCTCTCTCTCTCTCTCTCTCTCTCTCTCTCTCTCTCTCCAGCTTCCGGTTTCGGCTCTCTCGCTCGTGTTCGGTAACGGGTCCAATGCTGCATCCCGCTGGCAGCACCGGGAAACAACGACCACATACTGAACTGATTTATCTCTTTCTCTTCATAAAACAACTGTTTGAATGTACGCTTGATGGTGATGGTGTCCAAAACACTTCTGTAAAAGCATAGCCTATAAACCCCGTAAGTTGACCTAAACGCGCAGGCAAAAAAAAAAAACATATTTTCCATATTAATCAGAGTTTTTGTCCGAAGCAGCAGCGGCTGGAAAACAACAATCAAACTATGACAATTATTTAAGGGACTGTTATATGCGTTATATAATGATAAAATAACATATTGTGGGAGTTTGAATATCATTTTTCGTGTCCTTTATATAGCCGATAATTCACCTCAGATATTGAAAATAAATGAAAGGAAATTAGAGCGTTCAAACTGAGAACAAACAAGTGGATTTAATGACACCGATTGTTTCCAGGGCCGCCAACTCTCACGCGATACACACTTCACACACACTCTCACGACACACACACACACACACACACACACACACATATCATATGCTCTCACGCATTCACCGCGAGACTCACGCACACACTTCACACACTCTCTCACGACATACACACACACACACATGCTCTCACGCACAGAAAACTCGCAAAGCAAAGAGGACACCGACAGACAGGACAGAGCAGATATGATATTAAAAATCTCAGCTCTCAGATTCTGTCAATTCTATTACGAAATTCAAAACAATAAATGCCGTTTTGGCGCTTGTAAATGTGACGTGACAGATCCTAGCGCCTCGTGAACTCATCTCTACTAGCTTACAGTAATCACGGATGAACAATGTTGAAATATACAGTAATTTACCGAAAATGTATATTCCTCATACATAATATCGATCAATCTGTGTAAAGATGTCAATAAAACAGCAGGAGAATCATAAAACTTTACCTCAGGAAAGCCATTTAATGACCATGATATACAGCACCAGTTGGCTAGAAAATAGAGCGTATTTTGCTAAATGTGTAGCCAATATTACATATTTATTATATTTTGACATATCATTAAAATAAAGTTGTTATAATAATAAAAAACGCATAAATATTTAATTTGAGGTATTTTTAACCTTAACACTACAGCTGATAGGGCTCTCTGTATGTTTACAGCATTATATTTTCTTGAGAATAATTAACGCCTATCATGTGTACATAATATTTTTCCAAACGAGTCAATATTGAATCAAATCACAATAATTGAATTGAAATCGTGAAATGTGTCAAAGCAATAATAAAAAAAAAAAGTAGCTTACCAGAGATTGTAGACCATCTAGGCCTAAACATTGGAACATGTTGTCACTAAACCTTATAAAAATCTGTTTAGTAACTAAAATGTTTTGACAATCACAATACACTTATAGTGATGCAAGATATATATATTTTTACATCCCTCAGTCCAATTTTTGAATGATGTCGGAAGCGCGCGCTTTTTTTGTGGCGGCAAAGAACCTGTTTAGGCGGGAAGCGCGCGCGCGCACTGCATTCCACTGCTCACATACTGAAATAAATATGCGTGATATCATATTATATAGTCTAACCACAGAATAATAATCTACTCCAACTGAGCTGCAGATTTGTCTAATATTGTTTTGCTTTACAAAATTAACGACAAAAAAAATCTGCATTATAGAAATGACCTTCTAACTGTAATTTTACAATGAGAAATGTTTTAAAGGAAGTAAAATAATCTTAGACAGGAGTGTAAAAATTGGCACAATTTATTATTGTCTTGAGAACATTATTTTCTTGACCCATTGAGCATTATGGAAACTAGATTACAGATAAACCTCCTGAAGAACCAGATCTCAGATCAGACACTAATATCAGAAATATAATCTCAAAGAACATCATTTCTCCTCAAGCGGACGGCAGCTTTGGTCGACATTTTCAACAACAAAAAAATGGTTTGATGGCACAGAGACACATATATCACTATATCATCATAATCATAATCTCAGATGATCATATCAAAGTAACAACGGCATTTTCTCCCAGAATCCTCTTCCTCGCCTGAGAACGCCTGGATTCGTTTACCAGTAAAACACCAATATAAAATCAGCTCAATCCTCAGTGTCTTTCTGTTGCTCTTTCTAAAATATACACTTACAAACTGAGAGGATCATCCATAATATTTACACCCAAAAAATATTGTAACCCATAAACATCCATAAGTCAGCATGAGGTCCTGTAACGGCGGACTGATGATCATCAGTGTGATCTCGGACTCAGTGTTTCAGTGTTCAAGCACGTGACTCACAGCATTAGTACAGCAACCTGAACGAGTTCAAATATATATAGATAATATTCATGCAATAACCCACTTACTGAAATATAGAAAACCCTGATACCAACTGTGTTTCCAGTGAAGAGTTATAACATTGATGAAGTGATGCCCTGCGTAAAGCATCTGGAAATATAAGTAGCAAAACATGGTTCAAGGTGACATTATTCACTGGTTTTATGTGCAGTCTTGTTCCATTTGCACAGATTATTACCCAGATATCTAGTTTCTGTAGATATAACCTCATATCTGTGCTGCACATTATACAAATATGAACTGATTATTCATGATATATTGACCTTTCTGAGACGCAGCGTCACGTGTGTGTGAGTGTGTGTGTGTCTGTGTAAGAGAGAGTGAGTGTGTGTGTGTGTCCCCTGAGAACAGACGGCATTTAAACACCCTCCGCACAGAATAAAGCAGTGCTGATTATTATATGATCTTCATTATTTCATCACTGCAAATTCTCTCACATTCAGTTTTTCTTACTGAGTTTGTAGATCCCCATAAACAGGCGAAAGGCACTCCAGGTCTCCGCTCCTCTGGCACAGATATCAGCAGATCATGATCATCATCTCCAGTGAAGTTCTAACAGGCGTCCATGTAAACAACACAACTCTACTGCAACTCTAGTGTTGTACAGTTCCTGGATCATTACTGCTCACTAACCAAAGCAGCGTCAGTTCCCCTCGAGCAGAAGGGTTTATGGCTTTACATGAGAAAGGGAGTGTGTGTGTGTGTGTGTGTGAGTGTGTGTGCGTGAGTGTGTGTGTAGCGCAGTGTTTGGTCGAGCACAGGGTTAGCTGCTGTTGTACAGATCCACATCACTGGAGCTCAAACCTCGGCTGTCTCTCAGTCGTCTGCCGCCCAGAGTCTGAACACACACACACACACACACACACACACACACACACACACACAACGAGAGATGAAACATGAACCGTCGTCTGACATCAACATCAGCTCCACTGACGGGCTGTTGCACACCAAACACTTTACATATTCAAAGACAATGTATTTATAATCATCAGTGTGAGTGACATCATCAGTGTTAGTGACATCATCAGTGTGTCACATCATCAGAGTTAGTGACATCATCAGTGTCAGTGACATCATCAGTGTGTGAGTGACATCATCAGTGTTAGTGACATCATCAGTGTGAGTGACATCATCATCAGTGTGAGTGACATCATCGTGTGAGTGACATCATCAGTGTGAGTGACATCATCAGTGTGAGTGACATCATCAGTGTGAGTGACATCATCAGTGTGAGTGACATCATCATCAGTGTGAGTGACATCATCAGTGTGAGTGACATCATCATCAGTGTGAGTGACATCATCAGTGTTAGTGACATAATCATCAGTGTGAGTGGCATCATCAGTGTTAGTGACATCATCAGTGTGAGTGACATCATCAGTGTGAGTGGCATCATCAGTGTTAGTGACATCATCAGTGTGAGTGACATCATCAGTGTGAGTGGCATCATCAGTGTGAGTCACATCATCAGTGTTAGTGACATAATCATCAGTGTGAGTGACATCATCATCAGTGTGTGAGTGACATCATCAGTGTGTGAGTGACATCATCATCAGTGTTAGTGACATCATCATCAGTGTGAGTGGCATCATCAGTGTTAGTGACATCATCAGTGTGAGTGACATCATCAGTGTTAGTGACATAATCATCAGTGTGAGTGACATCATCATCAGTGTGTGAGTGACATCATCAGTGTGTGAGTGACATCATCATCAGTGTGAGTGACATCATCATCAGTGTGAGTGACATCATCAGTGTTAGTGACATCATCAGTGTTAGTGACATCATCATCAGTGTGTGAGTGACATCATCAGTGTGTGAGTGACATCATCAGTGTTAGTGACATCATCAGTGTGAGTGACATCATCATCAGTGTGAGTGACATCATCAGTGTTAGTGACATAATCATCAGTGTGAGTGGCATCATCAGTGTGAGTGACATCATCAGTGTGAGTGACATCATCAGTGTTAGTGACATAATCATCAGTGTGAGTGACATCATCATCAGTGTGTGAGTGACATCATCAGTGTGTGAGTGACATCATCATCAGTGTTAGTGACATCATCATCAGTGTGAGTGGCATCATCAGTGTGAGTGACATCATCAGTGTTAGTGGCATCATCAGTGTGAGTGACATCATCATCAGTGTGAGTGACATCATCAGTGTGAGTGGCATCATCAGTGTGAGTGACATCATCAGTGTGAGTGACATCATCAGTGTGAGTGACATCATCAGTGTGAGTGACATCATCAGTGTTAGTGACATAATCATCAGTGTGAGTGGCATCATCAGTGTTAGTGACATCATCAGTGTGAGTGACATCATCAGTGTGAGTGACATCATCAGTGTTAGTGGCATCATCAGTGTGAGTGACATCATCATCAGTGTGAGTGACATCATCAGTGTTAGTGACATAATCATCAGTGTGAGTGACATCATCATCAGTGTGTGAGTGACATCATCAGTGTTAGTGACATCATCAGTGTGAGTGACATCATCATCAGTGTGAGTGACGTCATCAGTGTTAGTGACATAATCATCAGTGTGAGTGGCATCATCAGTGTGAGTGACATCATCAGTGTTAGTGACATCATCAGTGTGAGTGACATCATCATCAGTGTGAGTGACATCATCATCAGTGTGAGTGACATCATCATCAGTGTGTGAGTGACATCATCAGTGTGTGAGTGACATCATCATCAGTGTTAGTGACATCATCATCAGTGTGAGTGGCATCATCAGTGTGAGTGGCATCATCAGTGTGAGTGACATCATCAGTGTGAGTGACATCATCAGTGTGAGTGGCATCATCAGTGTGAGTGACATCATCATCAGTGTGAGTGGCATCATCAGTGTGAGTGACATCATCACCTGGTAGGACTCGTCAGTCGGCTTGTTCAGGACGTTCAGGGAAGCGGCGCGCTTCATTCTGTAGAGGAAGCAGACACATCAAATACACACAGCAAAACATACCAACAACTCTTGGTGAGCAGAAGAGACTCAAAACGTAATTATTCCAAACTTTTGAGCGGAAGTGTAAACGCACACACACACACACACACACACGAAAATCATTCATCATTCCATCATCACGAGCCAAGTAATCGAATGCTGCGACTGCTATAATGTGTTTAATTACAAACCAGACGAGAACACGCTGTTGTGTGTGTGTGTGTGTGTTCATACGTGCTGTTGTGTGTGTGTGTGTGTGTTCATATGTGCTGTTGTATGTGTGTGTGTGTGTTCATACGTGCTGTTGTGTGTGTGTGTGTGTGTGTGTTCATACGTGCTGTTGTGTGTGTGTGTGTGTTCATACGTGCTGTTGTATGTGTGTGTGTGTGTTCATACGTGCTGTTGTGTGTGTGTGTTCATACGTGCTGTTGTGTGTGTGTGTGTTCATACGTGCTGTTGTGTGTGTGTAGGGTGTGTGTGTGTTCATACGTGCTGTTGTGTGTGTGTGTGTGTGTGTTCATACGTGCTGTTGTATGTGTGTGTGTGTGTTCATACGTGCTGTTGTGTGTGTGTGTTCATACGTGCTGTTGTGTGTGTGTGTGTGTGTTCATACGTGCTGTTGTGTGTGTGTGTGTGTGTGTGTGTGTTCATACGTGCTGTTGTGTGTGTGTGTTCATACGTGCTGTTGTGTGTGTGTGTGTGTGTTCATACGTGCTGTTGTGTGTGTGTGTGTGTGTGTTCATACGTGCTGTTGTGTGTGTGTGTGTGTGTTCATACGTGCTGTTGTGTGTGTGTGTGTGTGTTCATACGTGCTGTTGTGTGTGTCTGCTGGTCCGCTGCCCTGTAGTTTCTTCACGAGTCTCTCACTGCTCCTGCGCAACACGTCTCTGAGCCGCCCGATGGAGCCGCTGCGCTGGAGCACACCGCTGCCGTCCTACACACACACACACACACACACCCTCATTACACTGCACAACACACACACACCCTCATTACACTGCACAAGACAAACACACACACACACTCATTACACTGCACAACACACACACACCCTCATTACACTGCACAACACACACACACCCTCATTACACTGCACAACACACACACACACACACCCTCATTACACTGCACAACACACACACACCCTCATTACACTGCACAACACACACACACACTCTCATTACACTGCACAACACACACACACTCTCATTACACTGCACAACACACACACACACACACCCTCATTACACTGCACAACACACACACACCCTCATTACACTGCAAAACACACACACACCCTCATTACACTGCACAACACACACACACCCTCATTACACTGCACAACACACACACACCCTCATTACACTGCAAAACACACACACACACCCTCATTACACTGCACAACACACACACACCCTCATTACACTGCACAACACACACACACCCTCATTACACTGCACAACACACACATACCCTCATTACACTGCAAAACACACACACACCCTCATTACACTGCACAACACACACACACACCCTCATTACACTGCACAACACACACACACCCTCATTACACTGCACAACACACACACACACCCTCATTACACTGCACAACACACACACACCCTCATTACACTGCACAACACACACGCACACTCTCATTACACTGCACAACACACACACACACACACCCTCATTACACTGCACAACACACGCACACTCTCATTACACTGCACAACACACACACACACACACCCTCATTACACTGCACAACATACACACACCCTCATTACACTGCACAACACACACACACACACTCTCATTACACTGCACAACACACACACACTCTCATTACACTGCACAACACACACACACACACACACCCTCATTACACTGCACAACACACGCACACTCTCATTACACTGCACAACACACACACACACACACACACCCTCATTACACTGCACAACACACACACACCCTCATTACACTGCACAACACACGCACACTCTCATTACACTGCACAACACACACACACCCTCATTACACTGCACAACACACACACACCCTCATTACACTGCACAACACACACACACTCTCATTACACTGCACAACACACACACACACACTCTCATTACACTGCACAACACACACACACTCTCATTACACTGCACAACACACACACACTCTCATTACACTGCACTGCACAAGACACACACACACACACCCTCATTACACTGCACAAGACACACACACACAACCTCATTACACTGCACAACACACACACACCCTCATTACACTGCACAACACACACACACCCTCATTACACTGCACAACACACACACACCCTCATTACACTGCACAACACACACACACTCTCATTACACTGCACAACACACACACACCCTCATTACACTGCACAACACACACACACCCTCATTACACTGCACAACACACACACACCCTCATTACACTGCACAACACACACACACCCTCATTACACTGCACAACACACACCCTCATTACACTGCACAACACACACCCTCATTACACTGCACAACACACACACACACTCTCATTACACTGCACTGCACAAGACACACACACACACACACCCTCATTACACTGCACAACACACACACACACTCTCATTACACTGCACTGCACAAGACACACAACACACACACACCCTCATTACACTGCACAACACACACACACCCTCATTACACTGCACAACACACACACACACACTCTCATTACACTGCACTGCACAAGACACACACACACACACACACCCTCATTACACTGCACAACACACACACACCCTCATTACACTGCACAACACACGCACACTCTCATTACACTGCACAACACACACACACCCTCATTACACTGCACAACACACACACACACTCTCATTACACTGCACAACACACACACACCCTCATTACACTGCACAACACACACACACACTCTCATTACACTGCACAACACACCCACACCCTCATTACACTGCACAACACACACACACTCTCATTACACTGCACAACACACACACACCCTCATTACACTGCACAACAAACACACCCTCATTACACTGCACAACACACACACCCACCCTCATTACACTGCACAACACACACACACCCTCATTACACTGCACAACACACACACACTCTCATTACACTGCACAACACACGCACACTCTCATTACACTGCACAACACACACACACACACACACACACCCTCATTACACTGCACAACACACACACACACTCTCATTACACTGCACAACACACACACACTCTCATTACACTGCACAACACACACACACCCTCATTACACTGCACAACACACACACACACCCTCATTACACTGCACAACACACACACCCACCCTCATTACACTGCACAACACACACACACACACACCCTCATTACACTGCACAACACACACACACTCTCATTACACTGCACAACACACACACACACTCTCATTACACTGCACAACACACACACACTCTCATTACACTGCACAACACACACACACCCTCATTACACTGCACAACACACACACACACCCTCATTACACTGCACAACACACACACACTCTCATTACACTGCACTGCACAAGACACACACACACACCCTCATTACACTGCACTGCACAACACACACACACTCTCATTACACTGCACTGCACAAGACACACACACACAACCTCATTACACTGCACAACACACACACACCCTCATTACACTGCACAACACACACACACCCTCATTACACTGCACAACACACACCCTCATTACACTGCACAACACACACACACACTCTCATTACACTGCACTGCACAAGACACACACACACACACACACACACACACCCTCATTACACTGCACAACACACACACACCCTCATTACACTGCACAACACACACACACCCTCATTACACTGCACAACACACACACACCCTCATTACACTGCACAACACACACACACCCTCATTACACTGCACAACACACACACTCACACACACACCCTCATTACACTGCACAACACACACACACACTCTCATTACACTGCACTGCACAAGACACACACACACACACACACACCCTCATTACACTGCACAACACACACACACCCTCATTACACTGCACAACACACACACACCCTCATTACACTGCACAACACACACACACTCTCATTACACTGCACTGCACAAGACACACACACACACCCTCATTACACTGCACAACACACACACACACTCTCATTACACTGCACAACACACACACACTCTCATTACACTGCACAACACACACACACCCTCATTACACTGCACAACACACACACACACACTCTCATTACACTGCACTGCACAAGACACACACACACACCCTCATTACACTGCACAACACACACACACACCCTCATTACACTGCACAACACACACACACACACTCTCATTACACTGCACTGCACAAGACACACACACACACACACCCTCATTACACTGCACAACACACACACACTCTCATTACACTGCACTGCACAAGACACACACACACACCCTCATTACACTGCACAACACACACACACTCTCATTACACTGCACTGCACAAGACACACACACACACCCTCATTACACTGCACAAGACACACACACACACACCCTCATTACACTGCACAACACACACACACCCTCATTACACTGCACAACACACACACACCCTCATTACACTGCACAACACACACCCTCATTACACTGCAAAACACACACACACCCTCATTACACTGAACAACACACACACACACACACACCCTCATTACACTGCACAACACACACACACCCTCATTACACTGAACAACACACACACACACTCTCATTACACTGCACTGCACAAGACACACACACCCTCATTACACTGCACAACACACACACACACACACCCTCATTACACTGCACAACACACACACACTCTCATTACACTGCACTGCACAAGACACACACACACACACACCCTCATTACACTGCACAACACACACACACCCTCATTACACTGCACAACACACACACACCCTCATTACACTGCACAACACACACACACCCTCATTACACTGCACAACACACACACACTCTCATTACACTGCACTGCACAAGACACACACACACACACACACCCTCATTACACTGCACAACACACACACACACACACACACCCTCATTACACTGCACAAGACACACACACCCTCATTACACTGCACAACACACACACACACACACCCTCATTACACTGCACAACACACACACACCCTCATTACACTGCACAACACACACACACTCTCATTACACTGCACTGCACAAGACACACACACACACACACCCTCATTACACTGCACAACACACACACACCCTCATTACACTGCACAACACACACACACACTCTCATTACACTGCACAACACACACACACACACACTCTCATTACACTGCACAACACACACACACTCTCATTACACTGCACAACACACACACACACTCTCATTACACTGCACAACACACACACACCCTCATTACACTGCACAACACACACACACACACTCTCATTACACTGCACAGCACAACACACACACACACTCTCATTACACTGCACAAGACACACGCACACAGTCATTACACTGTACAACACACACACACACACACACACCCTCATTACACTGCACAACACACACACACCCTCATTACACTGCACTGCACAAGACACACACACACACACACCCTCATTACACTGCACTGCACTGCACAAGACACACACACACACACACCCTCATTACACTGCACAACACACACACACCCTCATTACACTGCACTGCACAAAACACACACACACACACACACCCTCATTACACTGCACTGCACTGCACAAGACACACACACACACACACCCTCATTACACTGCACTGCACAAGACACACACACACACCCTCATTACACTGCACTGCACAAGACACACACACCCTCATTACACTGCACTGCACAAAACACACACACACACACACCCTCATTACACTGCACAACACACACACACACACACACACCCTCATTACACTGCACAACACACACACACACACACACACACACACCCTCATTACACTAGACTGCACTGCACAAGACACACACACACACACACACCCTCATTACACTACACTGCACTGCACAAGACACACACACACACACACACCCTCATTACACTGCACTGCACAAGACACACACACACACCCTCATTACACTGCACTGCACAAGACACACACACACACACACACCCTCATTACACTGCACTGCACAAAACACACACACACCCTCATTACACTGCACAACACACACACACACACACACACCCTCATTACACTGCACAACACACACACACACACACACACACACCCTCATTACACTAGACTGCACTGCACAAGACACACACACACACACACACCCTCATTACACTGCACTGCACTGCACAACACACACACACACACACACCCTCATTACACTAGACTACACTGCACAAGACACACACACACACACACACACACCCTCATTACACTAGACTGCACTGCACAACACACACACACACACACACACACCCTCATTACACTGCACTGCACAAGACACACACACACACACACACACACACCCTCATTACACTGCACAAGACACACACACACACACACACACACACCCTCATTACACTGCACACACACACACACACACACACACACACACACACACACACACACACCCTCATTACACTAGACTGCACTGCACAAGACACACACACACACACACACCGTCATTACACTGCACTGCACAAGACACACACACACACACACACACACCCTCATTACACTGCACAACACACACACACACACACACACACACACACACACACACCCTCATTACACTAGACTGCACTGCACAAGACACACACACACACACACACCCTCATTACACTGCACTGCACAAGACACACACACACACACACACACACCCTCATTACACTGCACAACACACACACACACACACACACACACACACACACCCTCATTACACTAGACTGCACTGCACAAGACACACACACACACACACACCCTCATTACACTGCACTGCACAAGACACACACACACACCCTCATTACACTGCAATTCAAAAGGAAAAACATGATTATTTTCTTCACTGGCAGATAATTGTTCTTGTTTTAAACACAAACTCACTTCATTTTTAGACACTTGTCAGTAAACAAGACTTAATATCTTCAGTAATTCTGCTTCTTCTCCAGTAAATGTCTGGATGTGAGAGTGTTTAGATGTTTGAGCTGGAGAACGAGACAGAAACACTGAGGAGGAGGAAGATGGGACGCACCGATATTAACATTTTGGCCGATAATCTTTATATTTGAAAGCCGATAATCTTTATATTTGAAAGCCGATAATCTTTATATTTGAAAGCCGATAATCTTTATATTTGAAAGCCGATAATCTTTATATTTGAAAGCGATAATCTTTATATTTGAAAGCCGATAAACCCGAATCCAAATTTTTATATGATTTTTGAGAGCCTGATTACAAACACACAAGTCTCACCATTAACAGCCCCGTCCCACACACACATTTATGATGTTCTCATGATAGTGTTATGAAGCCGATATGACAGACTTGTTGCTCTGAACTGTATTTTACTTTTTAAAGTGATTCCAATCATATTTTAATCAATTCAAAACCATCATGATGAACAGTGCCTCAGCTGAAGGAAATAATAATACATCATTTATCTGCTTTAATATATCGGACAAATGTTCTTATCGGCCCGATAATGATAACATTAAAACTGAACATGTATCGGCCGATATATCGTGCATCACTATGAAGAAGATCGTTGTGTGTGTGTGTGTGTGTGTTACAGCTTTAATCAGGACTGATTCTTGTATACTAGAAAACACATGAACTCTTTATATGCAAATAACACCAAGAAAACAGCCGTGAAACTCAGATGTACATTATTAAACGTTCATTATTTATTAAATAACATTCAAAACACTTGATCTCAATATAAAAACAGATCAAATTTTTAAACATACACCGATATAGAATCATAAGAAAGTTCAGAAATTAAACCTTTAGTAAAGATATCAACAAACATCACAATGCAGGAGTAATACGTTCATATATTATTATCAGATCTACTCACTAAAAGCGAACGCTCTGAAGAACAGACACAGAAGAGCCGGAACAACCAATGAATGAGCAGCTTTCCACGACACACACACACACACATTGTACTGCATCATCATCGTGTGTGAGTGTGTGTGTCTGTGTGTGCGTCTGTAGTGTGTGTGTGAGTGTGTGCGTCTGTAGTGTGTGTGTGCGTGTGTGTGTGTGAGAGTGAGTGCGTCTGTGTGTGCGTCTGTAGTGTGTGTGTGTGTCTGTAGTGTGTGTGTGTGAGTGTGTGCGTCTGTAGAGTGTGTGTGTGTGCGTGTGAGAGTGAGTGCGTCTGTGTGCGTGTGTGTGTGTGTGTGAGAGTGAGTGTGTGTGTGTGAGAGTGAGTGTGTGTGCGTGTGTGTGTGTGTGTGAGAGTGAGTGTGTGTGTGTGAGAGTGAGTGTGTGTGCGTGTGTGTGTGTGTGAGAGTGAGTGCGTCTGTGTGCGTGTGTGTGTGTGTGAGAGTGAGTGCGTCTGTGTGTGCGTCTGTAGTGTGTGTGTGTGTCTGTAGTGTGTGTGTGTGAGTGTGTGCGTCTGTAGAGTGTGTGTGCGTGTGTGTGTGTGTGTGTGAGAGTGAGTGCGTCTGTGTGCGTGTGTGTGTGTGTGTGTGTGTGAGAGTGAGTGCGTCTGTGTGTGTGTGTGTGTGTGTGTGGAATAGGGCTGTGCAACAATTGTTCGCGATTAATCGCATCCAAAATAAAGTTTGTGTTTACATAATATATGTGTGTGTACTGTGTATAATTATTATATATATATATAAATACACACACATGCATGTATAGTACAGTCAAACCAACATTATTCAGACATCTTCAACATTTCTCACATTATCAGTTTATTCACTAGTTTAGAAAATGGAGATAAATATGAGCCGAACTCAGTTCTCAGATCAGTGGATAT
This sequence comes from Rhinichthys klamathensis goyatoka, assembly GCF_029890125.1. Lineage (NCBI taxonomy): Eukaryota > Metazoa > Chordata > Actinopteri > Cypriniformes > Leuciscidae > Rhinichthys > Rhinichthys klamathensis. Next base: position 504,812 of record NW_026606677.1, read on the forward strand.
TTGACTGGTTTTGTCCGTCCTTCTGTTAGACTCTCACACATGAATTATGTTGAATATCTGTCAGCTGGTAAATTTAACTACACAATTAGATAATACCAGTTTAGCTCAACCAGTGACCAAGCAATGCTTCATGTTGTTCAGTGTGTGTGTAAAAAGAGCATTAGCAATTACAGAAAACACACTTCAGCAGAACATCATCAGCTCAAAGTGGAGGAATCATTTCTGCTCCCACATCTTTATTAATGTCACTGGTAGTCACTGTGTGAAGAGTTATTGTGTATAATATGTCTCAGTTTCCTTTATTTTGCTCTCCTCACTTACAGAAATACACTATAGTGTCCTGATCACACTAGTGAAACATATCAAAAATGATATCTGATGTCTGAATAATGTTTGGTTTGACTATTATGAATATTATATATAAATAACACATTTTTCTTAAATATATACATCCATGTGTGTGTGTTTATATATACAAAATAATTATACACAGTACACACACACATATATAATGTAAACACAAACTTTATGTTGGATGAGATTAATCGCTGCACAGCCCTGCCTCTGAATGATGATCAATCCTCGTTAGTGTACGTGTGTGTGTGTGTGTGTGTGTGTGTGTGTGTGTGTGTGTGTGTGTGTGTGTGTGTGTGTGTGTGTGTGTGTGTGTGTGTGTGTGTGTGTGTGTGTCCTCGAACACACTCAAACACGACTCGATCGCTCAGTCGACGAGGATCATGTTTGACATCTCTGAAGACTTCCCTTTGCTATTGTGTGTCACGGCCGCTACAAACACACACACAACATCCACGAGCATTTCTCATTAGTGTAATTAGATATAATATACATGATTGACAGAACCAGAATATGGCGTCACACCCCACGGCAAGCGCTAATACTGTAAACGTGACTTTGACACTGAAGCACGGAGACTGTGCGGTGAAACACACACTGCTCGTCGTGTTGTTCAGCCTTGGGTGTGTGTGTCACACACTCGTCCTCAAGCGACATCACAACATCCTTTATCACATCATACAAGAAAGTATCAAGAGCAAGTTTCCAGGTTTCTGTGAAACATCAGAAGCTGTTCAGAAGCACAGACGGCCAACCAGCGAAACCAGCAGAGTGACATCATCATCATCATCAGAGACGAAGAGACGAGGACGATCACGCCACGAGACAGAAGAGGAGAAGAGCAGAATCAGGAGAGACGGAGGAATAAAGAGCCGCGACAGCAGAGGATGATGATGCGAACACATCACACACATCACTTCCTGTGTGAGGAGGAAGAGGTGAAGGAAACTCTGGACGGCCTTATGCCTGAGAGAGAGAGAGAGAGAGAGAGAGAGAGAGAGAGAGAGAGAGAGAGAGAGAGAGACAGAGAGAGAGAGAGAGAGAGAGAGAGAGAGAGAGAGAGAGAGAGAGAGAGAGAGAGAGAGAGAGAGAGAGAGAGAGAGAGAGAGAGAGAGAGAGACAGAGAGAGAGAGAGAGAGAGAGAGAGAGAGAGAGACAGAGAGAGAGAGAGAGAGAGAGAGAGAGAGAGAGAGAGAGAGAGAGAGAGAGAGGAGAGAGAGAGAGAGAGAGAGAGAGAGAGAGAGAGAGAGAGAGAGATGGCAAACAATTAAGAGCTCAATTCGAACAAACGTGTGGCCTGCCTGTGTGTGTGTGCCTGTGTGTGTGTGTGTGTGTCTGTGTGTGTGTGAGTGTGTGTGTGTCTGTGTGTGTGTGAGTGTGTGTGTGTGTGTGAGTGTGTGTGTGTCTGTGTGAATGAGTGTGTGTGTCTGTGTGTGTGTGTGTGTGTGTGAGTGTGTGTGTGTCTGTGTGTGTGTGTGAGTGTGTGTGTGTCTGTGTGTGTGTGAGTGTGAGTGTGTGTGTCTGTGTGTGTGTGAGTGTGTGTGTGTCTGTGTGAATGAGTGTGTGTGTCTGTGTGTGTGTCTGTGTGTGTGTGTCTGTGTGTGTGTGTGAAGTGTGTGTGTGTCTGTGTGTGTCTGTGTGAGTGTGTGTGCCTGTGTGTGAGAGTGTGTGTGTGTCTGTGTGTGTGTGTGTGTGTCTGTGTGTGTGTGTGTGTGTGAGTGTGTGTGTGTCTGTGTGTGTGTGTGAGTGTGAGTGTGTGTGTGAAGTGTTTATATTTACACTGGCACTCAAAAGTCTGAAACGATTATGATTTTTAAATGTTTCTGAGAGACTCTGCTCATCAAAGCTGCATTTATTTGATCAAATACAGTAAAAACAGTGAAATATTATTAACATGATACACTGCCACTCAGTGTCGGGTGAGTTAGACTAACACTTTTATTCATGAAGGACACATTAAACTGATCACAAGTGACAGTAAAGACATTTATAATGTTACAAAAGATTCTGTTTAAAATAAATCTGTTCTTTAGAACTTTATATTCATCAAAGAATCCTGAAAAATAAAACGTATCAGTTTCCACATAAATATGAAGCTGTTTTCAACACTGATAATCATAAATGTGTCTTGATCATCAGATCATCATATTAGAGTGATTTCTGGAGGATCATGTGACACTGAAGACTGGAGTAATGATGCTGAAAATACAGCTTTGATCACAGGAATAAATTACACTTTACTATATATCAGTGGCGTAGGTTTGATTTTAGAATTGGTGGGGACGGGGACATCAATATATAACTATATTTTAAGTTTTGATCGAAATTATTGCTAGGGATATATCAGTGTCACTGGATATTGGTAGGGACACGTCCCTAGCGTCCCTACTAAATTCTACGCCCCTGCTGTATATTCACACAGAGAACAGCTGATTTACACTGGAGTAATATCACACTGTTTTACTGTATTTGTGATCAATGAGCAGAAACTCTTTCAGAAACAATAAAACATTGTTGATTTAAAGGTCTAAAGCTGATGTCGAGAGTCTCTGGGTGTGATGAAGGGCCGGAGAAGCGAAGAGCACAATCCCACAATCCACTGTGTCGGGAACACTGATCACGGCTGCGTTTCCCAGAAGCCTCGTGAGTAGAGCCGAAACCGCTAGCTAGCGACTAGCGACGCTGTTGGGAAAGGCGGCCCCTGATTGGCTGATTGGTTGTCATGGCAACAACTGCGATGACGTGGCAGGTTAGTAACAGGAAGTGATGTTGAGCGCACAGACTCATGCAGGTCTCATGCACACACACACACACACACGCCGAGCGTCACGTCAACACTAATGAGTGTGTGAGATCGTCATGAGACACAAACAATCTGAGAATGCAAGAATGATTTATTCTGGGTATGAATGTCATCTTCACATCCACAGTCTCACGCGCACGGCCTGAGGAATCACACAGAAACACACACCGTCACAACACACACACACACACACACACACACACACACACACCTGATGCGTTTCAGCTCAAATATCTAACAATCCAGAAACAAAAGACACAACAGTCAGGCTAGCTCAGTGTGTGTGTGTGTGTGTTAGACAGAGCTCAGTGTGTGTGTGTGTGTGTGTGTTAGACATAGCTCAGTGTGTGTGTTAGACATTGCTCAGTGTGTGTGTGTGCTAGACAGAGCTCAGTGTGTGTGTGTGTGTTAGACAGAGCTCAGTGTGTGTGTGTGTTAGACATAGCTCAGTGTGTGTGTTAGACATTGCTCAGTGTGTGTGTGTGTTAGACAGAGCTCAGTGTGTGTGTGTGTTAGACAGAGCTCAGTGTGTGTGTGTGTTAGACATAGCTCAGTGTGTGTGTGTAGACATAGCTCAGTGTGTGTGTGTGCTAGACATAGCTCAGTGTGTGTGTGTGCTAGACATAGCTCAGTGTGTGTGTGTGTTAGACATAGCTCAGTGTGTGTGTGTTAGACATTGCTCAGTGTTGTGTGTGTGTTAGACATAGCTCAGTGTGTGTGTTGTGCTAGACATAGCTCAGTGTGTGTGTGTGTTAGACATAGCTCAGTGTGTGTGTGTGTGTTAGACATAGCTCAGTGTGTGTGTGTGCTAGACATAGCTCAGTGTGTGTGTGTGTTAGACATTGTTCAGTGTGTGTGTGTGTTAGACATAGCTCAGTGTGTGTGTGTGCTAGACATAGCTCAGTGTGTGTGTGTGCTAGACATAGCTCAGTGTGTGTGTGTGTTAGACATAGCTCAGTGTGTGTGTGTGTTAGACATTGCTCAGTGTGTGTGTGTGTGTTAGACATAGCTCAGTGTGTGTGTGTGCTAGACATAGCTCAGTGTGTGTGTGTGTTAGACATAGCTCAGTGTGTGTGTGTTAGACATTGCTCAGTGTGTGTGTGTGCTAGACATAGCTCAGTGTGTGTGTGTGTTAGACATAGCTCAGTGTGTGTGTGTGTTAGACATTGCTCAGTGTGTGTGTGTGTTAGACATAGCTCAGTGTGTGTGTGTGCTAGACATAGCTCAGTGTGTGTGTGTGTTAGACATAGCTCAGTGTGTGTGTGTGTTAGACAGAGCTCAGTGTGTGTGTGTGTGTGTGTTAGACATAGCTCAGTGTGTGTGTTAGACATTGCTCAGTGTGTGTGTGTGTTAGACATAGCTCAGTGTGTGTGTGTGTTAGACATAGCTCAGTGTGTGTGTGTGTTAGACATAGCTCAGTGTGTGTGTGTGCTAGACATAGCTCAGTGTGTGTGTGTGCTAGACATAGCTCAGTGTGTGTGTGTGTTAGACATAGCTCAGTGTGTGTGTGTGCTAGACATAGCTCAGTGTGTGTGTGTGTTAGACATAGCTCAGTGTGTGTGTGTGCTAGACATAGCTCAGTGTGTGTGTGTGTTAGACATAGCTCAGTGTGTGTGTGTGCTAGACATAGCTCAGTGTGTGTGTGTGTTAGACAGAGCTCAGTGTGTGTGTGTGTGTGTGTTAGACATAGCTCAGTGTGTGTGTGTGTTAGACATAGCTCAGTGTGTGTGTGTGCTAGACATAGCTCAGTGTGTGTGTGTGTTAGACAGAGCTCAGTGTGTGTGTGTGTGTGTGTTAGACATAGCTCAGTGTGTGTGTGTGTTAGACATAGCTCAGTGTGTGTGTGTGCTAGACATAGCTCAGTGTGTGTGTGTGTTAGACAGAGCTCAGTGTGTGTGTGTGTGTGTGTTAGACATAGCTCAGTGTGTGTGTGTGTTAGACATAGCTCAGTGTGTGTGTGTGCTAGACATAGCTCAGTGTGTGTGTGTGTGTTAGACATAGCTCAGTGTGTGTGTGTGCTAGACATAGCTCAGTGTGTGTGTGTGTTAGACATAGCTCAGTGTGTGTGTGTGTTAGACATAGCTCAGTGTGTGTGTGTGTGTTAGACATAGCTCAGTGTGTGTGTGTGTGTTAGACATAGCTCAGTGTGTGTGTGTGTGTTAGACATAGCTCAGTGTGTGTGTGTGTGTGTTAGACAGAGCTCAGTGTGTGTGTGTGTGTGTGTGTTAGACATAGCTCAGTGTGTGTGTGTTAGACATAGCTCAGTGTGTGTGTGTGTGTTAGACATAGCTCAGTGTGTGTGTGTGTTAGACATAGCTCAGTGTGTGTGTGTGTTAGACATAGCTCAGTGTGTGTGTGAGACTCTTCCGCATGTTCCAGCTTGTGTTAAACACACACACACTCAGAGCGAGTCACGGCGAGTCCGCGTTTGAGAGCTTTAGTGGCGTGTTCACAGCTTCATGTCAGTATGATTATGATTATTATATCATTCCACACACTAGCTGGTGTTAATGACCGAACGCATGAGGCTTCACATGCAGGATATGACATCAGACAGCACATCATGTGACTGAACCGCACGAGGACACGAGCAGGTCACATGTCATCCCGAAGTCACAACAATAACACAGAGCTTGCTGACCTCGGGTCATGTGACCTGGCCGTGTTCTGGTGAGGATGTGTGTGTTTCAGAGATGCTCACACACACGTTCATACACAAACACAAGCATGTTAAATCAGCACAAACATGCCAGGACACACAATCAGCTCCTAGACCCTGAGAAGAGCAGTCGCTCGGCAGGATCACACACACGCGGGAGATCCTCTTCCTCCTCCTCCTCTTCCTCAGTGTCTCGCTGACATCTAAACATCAGGAGTCATTACTGGAGAAGAGCAACGACTGAACATATTAAGTCTTGTTTAATGAGAAATGCATCAAAAAGAAATGCATCAAAATTAAATGTTTAAAGTCCCCCTGTGGTGAAACTCCAGCGTTTAATGTTGTTTATGTGTCTATGTGGTGTTTAATCTGCTTTAAGACACACGTGTGTAAGTTCATAAGTCGACAGCATTGCTGAGTATTTCCTCCTTAAAACTGCAGTGAACCAAAGACAGTCTCAAAAACACGGTTTGAAATCGCTGGTGTTTCTGACGTCACAAACGACCTTGTAACCAATCAGATCAACGTGTGATCATCAACCAGTGGATCTCTGAGCTGAGGGAGTGAGTGGAGGCGGGGCTCATCTGCATATTCGTAGAACCGCGCATTCTAAATGAGGCGAGGGTGTCGGGTTACATTCAAGATATTTTAAGGCATGAAGACTTATTTTTCAAGGAAAAATGTTTAAATATGTAATTTTGGTGATCAGAGGTGAGTTTGACCAAGCGGCACCTTCCCCTCTCTCTCTCTCTCTCTCTCTCTCTCTCTCTCTCTCTCTCTCAACACTGAGTGAGTTAAACTGCAGTTCCTCCACTGGCCACTAGAGGCCGGCTGCAGAAGAGACTCAGTCCCATAGACCCGCATGTTAAAATGCCCAACTTTACAGCAGAAATAAACATGATCACAGTCTGGTGCAAAAAGTGGTTTGGTCTATATCGCTAATGTTGCTCTTCATGACGACTGTGAGGGGGTGAATGTTTTTATAACTCATCCGTTTAAATTATATTAAGCCTTAAAGTTGTGCATAATTAAGGGCGTGGCCACTTGAGTGACAGGTGGATTGCCGCTGATGTCACTGCTAGCCGTTTGTCTGCTGTGTGTTAGCGTCACGTGACCTCAGCTAATCCGCCTCCCTGCACATTCGTTTATCCGGGAGTGACGCGCAAACAAGATGGCGACGGCCGGCTCCGCCCACTGTGGGCTTCAAAAACGCTCTTCAGAAACACTACGGGTGACATCACACACACTGCGCACATATTCTTTTACAGTCTATGGTTATAAGGGTAAAATGATTGACTACGGGGGGACTTTAAAATAAGAACAAATATATATCAACGGAGTCAGAAAAAGACTCTTAATTCAAAGGGAAACTGTGAAGTTTATTTCTCCGTTGGCAGAGATTTGTTCTTGTTTGAAGCACAAACTCCCTTCATTTTAATGCCAGACTTGATATCTTCAGTCGTGTTCAGTGGAAATGCCTCTTGATTTAAGGATGTTTGTGACTGGAGGAGGAAGCTGATGCTCTGCTGATGTCATCGCCCTGCCGAGCGCTGCGCTGTGATTGGTTGGTTGGTGGATGTGTACTCACCCCGCTCCACTCCACTGCCATACTCACTTCATCGCCCGCCTCGGAGCCGCTCTCGTACTTCACACTGGACACACTCTCTCTGCGGCGCTCGCCCTCCTTCAGGAGCTCCGACACACGCGTCTGATGGACCGGGTCCAGGCCCTGACACACACACACACACGATCAACATCAGAACACACACACACGATCAACATCAGAACACACACACACACACGCAGTGCAGTGTAATGAGTGTGTGTGTGTGTGTGTGTGAGAGAGAGAGAGAGAGTGTGTGTGTGTGTGTGT